>NC_086317.1:167697948-167997948 GCF_036172605.1 Pelobates fuscus | reverse complement strand
TTTTTTGGAAGTGGATTTCCTCGTGGAATTCAGAAGTACCGTATATACTTGAGTATAAGTCGAGTTTTTCAGCACATTTTTTGTGCTGAAAAACCCCAACTCGACTTATACTCGAGTCAATGTCTGTATTATGGCAATTTACATTGCCATAATACAGACAAGGGGCTATGTAGGAGGGGGGCTGGCAGGAAGCTGTTACTTACCTCTCCTGCAGCTCCTGTCAGCTCCCTTCTCCTCCGCGCCGGTCCGGTCAGCTCCTCTGTCAGCTCCCAGTGTAAGTCATGCGAGAGCCGCGGGGTCATAGTGCGGCCGCGAGACTTACACTGTGAGCTGACAGGGGAGCTGACCGGACCGGCGCGGAGGAGAAGGGAGCTGACAGGAGCTGCAGGATAGGTAAGTGCTCTCTGCCAGCCCCCCTCCACTGAACTGCCAATGCCACTGGACCACCAGGGAATGAGAGCCCCCCTCCCTGCCATGTATCAAGCAGGGAGGGGGGACGAAAAAAATAAAATAAAAATGTAATAAATAAATAAATAAAATAATAATAAAAATTCAAACAAACTTCCAGAATCCGATGATCCTGTAACATTAATCTATAAAGATTCTTTTGGCAGATATTTATTTTCCTGAAGCTGTTCTGATACTGGGAATTCCCAGAATGTTAAGGTAATTTATTTTAATACTGAGAACCAGCTCCTGTTTGGCCAATAAGGAATGAATGTGATCACCAACGCATTATCTGTTCTGATTTTTTGAAGCACTTTGGAATTAAAGTTATAGGAGGGAACAGGTAGTCTAGCTTGAAGTTCCAAGGATTTGACAAGCTGTCCAAGAACTGGGGACCATATTGCCTGTACAAGTTTGTGAAGATAGGCACTTTCCTGTTTCTTCTCCTTGCCATGAGATCTATTTATGGCAAATCGAATTTTATTATGAATTTCGCAAAATGTTTTAGATGTAGACACCATTCTGCTTGGGACTACTGAGCCCTGCTGTAGTCATCTGCAATCACATTATCAGTGCCTATTATGTGCAGCAGATAATATTTCTAAATTTTCTTATGGCACGTGCTATAATACTTGCACAAAGAAGGTGTAGAGATCTGATTCTTGTTCCGACTTGTCTGTTTAGGTATGATACGGTAGTGATCTTGTCTGATTGGATCTTTACAGCTATTTCCACAATCCAGAATTTAAATCATTAAAGAGTAGAAAATACTGATTTTAGCTCTCTGTAGTTGGAAGATTGGTGTGCTTCTTCTGGAAACCAAGTGTCTTGGCAAAATCAGGACTGAAGGTGAGTTCCCCATCTGAGCTTTGAAGCATCTGTAGTAATCACTATCCATATCCTTTGATGAAAGGGGTAACCTAAGGATACGAACTTTGAGTGCTTCCACCGGTTAAACTGCTTTTGGACTTAAGATAATAGGCTGAACTCTATACATAGATTTTCTTCATTTTTTGACCAATTTGAGAGAATTTCCCATTGGAGTGGTCTCATTGCCGCTTTTGCCCACTTGACAGCTGTGATTGAAGATGTGAGTACACCCAGAATACCCATATTGTAAAAGTTGGTTCTTGCTGAAGGAATGAGATTACTCTCCTTATCTTCTTTCTTTTGTGAAGAGGAAGATGGAGAGACAAGATTCTTTAATTCAATAATAGACCCAGGTAATCAATATTTGATGTCAGATGAAGTTGGGATTTCTTTTAGTTGATAATCCAACCATGATCCTTTAGAAGCTAAATCGTAGTAATAATATTTTCTTGATTTTGCTTTGGCAAACCATCAAGGGCACTATTGAGACGTCTTCTTCTTCTCTTAGAGCAGCAGCCAAGGGAGTTACATTTTTTGTAAACACTGTTGGAGCTAATGCCAGACGGAAAGGGAGTGTCTTGAACTGAAAGTGGAGGGTTCTTGTTCCTGAATAAATTGCAAACCTCAAAAACATCTTGTGGCCACTACCATAGGAATGTGTATGTGGCGGAACCAACCTCGCCACTGTGCACTGGAGAAGCCTGGTTGCTCGCCTGCTCCCTTTAGACTATGGCCCGGCAGTTCGAACCTTTTAATTTCCCTGCTGAAAGGCTTATTCGTGCCTTTCTGCAAGGATTTGTCCAAAAAGGAGCCCCAGGGAGCCAAAGGTGCCGTCCTTCCTCCCCAGCGGCAGTGTGTGTTACAGGGAGCCAAAGGTGCCGTGCTTCCTCCCCAGCGGCAGAGCGAGTTACAGGGAGCCAAAGGTGCCGTCCTTCCTCCCCAACGGCAGTGTGTGTCCTTAGGAGAGGAGACAGTTGGTCCCTCTCCCCAGCAGTCCAGTGAGTCCCAGGGAGCTAAAGGTGCCGTCCTTCCTCCCCAGTGGGAGTGTGTGTTACAGGGAGCTAAAGGTGCCGTCCTTCCTCCCCAGCGGCAGTGTGTGTTACAGGGAGCTAAAGGTGCCGTCCTTCCTCCCCAGCGGCAGTGTGTGTTACAGGGAGCTGAAGGTGCCGTCCTTCCTCCCAAGCAGCGGAGTGTCCTGTCGGCGACCACCTTTTCCCAGCGGCAGCTTATTTCGCAAAGGGGAGACCATATTCTTCCAGATAGGGCAGATGAGGCAGTCGGTCTCGGGCCCCAGCCGCAATACAATATATTGAAAGGGAAGACAGTCGTTCCCCCCCTCAACCAGCAGAGTGGGAGTGAGGGAGAGGAGACAGAAAGCGACAGAAAGTGTGTAAGGGAGAAGAACTGGTTACCCCCTCTCCCTAGCAGCAGCCTAGCCCACCAAGGGGAGAGGATAAGCCCCACACCCATGCAGATGGGACCGTGGTCTCTACACATGCCTCGCATGGGCTAGAGACGGTCGACCCTGTCCCCCGGCAGCAGGGATGTTCAGCAAAAGGGGAGACAGCCTGTCGTGCCCTCCAGCAGCAGTACCAGGTTCAAAGTGGGGAGCCTACTACGCCATTCTCTCAACTGGGCTCCAACCAGGCTACTCCCATGGTAGCGCTGGCAGCAGGGCAGAGTACCACTGGTGTCTGCCCACTAAGCAACCCACCGATCCGGAGCACTAGTACCCCCCAGAGCCGAGGTGGAGCTCCTGGACATGGACAAGCTACCCACTACCCCAGATGTAGTAACTCTTTATTGTGGGTGGACTGTACTGCTGATTATGTTCTGTGGGTGGGTTGCTGGACTAACCATGGCACTGACCGACAGGAGGTCCGATACCCTGTTAGTCTGATTGGTAAAGGGGAGAAATGTGGCGGAACTAACCTGGCCACTGTGCACTGGAGAAGTCTGGTTGCTCGCCTGCTCCCTTTAGACTATGGCCCGGCAGTTAGAACCTTTTAATTTCCCTGCTGAAAGTCTTATTCGTGCCTTTCTGCCGGGGTGTTCGGTAGATTCAATCTAGCGAACAAAGTACCGATCGATGGACCACCTGGGAACTGGAGTGTGCCGTCAATTGACCGCACATAAGCTACGGTTAACCGCAGCGTAATTGATGAACGCTGGGTGGCCTTTGTTCGTTTGCTGAACAAGTGGCAGCGGCCATTTTACCTCCCGAACAGCCAGCGGTGTTCAGCGCCCAAACTATGGAACTGAAAATGGACACTTATTTGCAAGAACACCGCTGAGCCGCAAGCCTCCTTACCTCTGCATTCAGTAGTGGAACCGACTGACTGTTCATTCGGTAGTTTAACCGTATGAACAGCATCACCCCAGATAGCCATGCCATGGAGCCTATTCGTGTAACGAAAGACTATGGGAAAGACTTTGGCTCCATGGCGATTGAACTGTATGTATGTGATCTGAGCTCCATTAGGTAGTAATGTGCGCTCAGATCTAAGCTATCTGGGGATATGTAGAATGTGTGTGTTTTATATAATATATGTAACCGTATGTAATTTTATGTTTTTTTACTAACATGTGTGTAATGGAGTTTTGCCTCTGTCCTTGGAGATAATTGGATTACTTCCCAATTATCTTCAGGCCAGAGAGGAGGGATTGTGATGCATTGTGGGATTGTTGAAATGTTTAAGTCTGTGATTGGTCAATGTCCAATATGTTTCCCAGTCTTCCATCTGGTCCCCTAGGGGAGTGTCCACCAGGTGGGAGACCTGCATAAAAGCCGGGCAGTTAGCCCCAGTAAACCAGATTCTGCTTGACCCTCAAAACGAAGTGTCGTCTTGTTATTGGGGGAATTGGATTGTATGCTGACTGCCAGGAGTGTAAACCTTTCGTATGGTTTTTCCTGTTCGGCTGTTTCCAGTGTTCATGTGTTTTCTGTTCGGGAGTTGGAGGATTCGTGTAGTTTGCAGTTCGGGAGATTGGTGCTTGCAGTAGCTGCCTGGGCATCTGAAAGGGGAATATCGCCTAAACGGTTTTTAACCTCTGGTGAGCAAAACGGTCCGTTACAGTGTAAGTATGCATCTTTCAGGTATAGAGTAGTCATGAAATCTCCCATGTTCAAAATGTGAATCACTGATTGAATGGTTTCCATGCAAAATGTCTGATAAGGAATGAATCTGTTGATGTTGTTTTGATCCAGAACAGGCCTTACTGATAGCTATTGTTTGGGCAATAGAAAAAGTCTTGAGTAACTCCTTGTCGCTCTTGATTTTTTGCTTCATAAGTATGTTTTCATATAAAACAGTGGATATGTATATATGTATGTATATATATACATAGATTTGGGATACAGCTATGCATCTACAAAGGAAAAATAGCAGCACATAGTGAAGTATAGTTATAAACATAAAGACTAGTGCTAATTATTTAGCACTAACATGATCAGTGAAATAGGAACATCTTAAGGAGCCTCCCCTGATGTAGGTTGGGGGGCTAGAATCTCCTTTGCTTTTCTTTCCACCTGGGATGTGTTCAGGTATCAAATATGAGATGTTTTAAAAATCCAGATAGTATTCAAAGGATTTATTGTAAACATATTGGCAAATAAATACAATAATATAAATTATATAAAAGAATAAATACAGTCCAATACTTTTTATCCAGTCTAGTGGTCTTCAATCACCATACAGTGAATATACAGCCTAAAAACCTCTTCCCTAAAATCTCCTAATATAGGGCTAATCCCCTTCAGTCATTGCTGGCCCACCGGGTGTTTCTCCTTGTTTCTCACTGATAGGTTCTTCCTTCACCAATATATGCCTCTTCATTCCTAGGTCATCTCCAAATATAAATACAATTCTATCCACATAAAAAAATAAAAAAAAAAGACAAAAAAGCAGAACCACCAAACTCTACATTAAGAATATTTAAAAAAACACACACATCAAGCTATTGTCCAATAGCTCTTCTGCAAGCAGTGCCCAAAACATTCATCATCCAGGTTCAGATAATGGCATCTGTGGACTGACGTAAATTTTATGTCATGGGGCAGTGTGGATTCACAGAATGGAAACTAGAAACTATTTACATGTACCTATGTCATTTGAGTACCAATTATCCCCTACAAGGAGCTCATATGCATGTGCAAAGTAAGATCTATGTGCCTATGTGCAGCAGCTTTAACATATTTAAAGTTTAAAGTGCATCATATTATGCCCGAATTTACAGATTTTGGATATCATTTATGGCCACACACATGGCTCATTATCATAGGTGGAGATGTCAAAATGATGCCACCACTGATTTAGTGGTTCTTAACAGTGTAGTATTGCTAGCAAACCTGAATTGCTGATTGCTGTACTGAAGACAGACATGGTATGTATGCTAGAAAAAATGGCAAAGAAATCTGCAGCTCTAAAAGGAACAAAAGAAGCTTAAAGCATGAAACCGAGAAGAATGTGATACCAATTTAAATTATATTTATCAAAGTGATGCAGAAAATTCTATTCTATTTTTTTTTTTTTTAGGCAATATGTAATGAACAAAAATAAACTACTCTACTCAGCTTACGTCTACACTCAAGACACTACACTACAAAATATGGGACTTTGTCAGAGGTTGACATTAATGAAAAAACAGACTCTAGTTTCAGCTTTATATTTGCAATTACTTATATTGTGCCTCTTGTTAAAGAAACACTCTGGGCATCATAACAAATTCTCTAGAATTAAGTTGTTAATGTGTAAGGAGGACCCGGGCACTGACTGAACCCAGTGCTCGTTAGCTCTTTTCACAAACTTACATTGCAGTTTGAGGTTTGAATCAAGAAGCCTTGGCTTGGGAAGCACTGATAGTATTAGAGTATCAGCTGATGCTCCTAACCTATAAGTAGCTTCTCATTCTGATAATGGAGTGAGAAATGCTCTCTACTTTGTGAATAAAAAGCTACTTGTCAAGAAAGCCATGTAAATGGCTTTGAGTTTCATACAATGCACAGCTAATGTCCCAATAGAGGAGAACAAATACTCTAAGCCGACCATACTAAAGCGAGTTTGACTTGTTCTGTAACATTGAGGTCTGGTCTCCAGTCTCTAATGGCTTGAATTGCACAAACCCAATTCTCAAAATCAAGGTGCCCAGTAGTCACATGTTCAAATGCTGGCAGAGAACCTAAATGCAATCCAGTCTGCACCCAAGAAGGCCCAACAACTGAACAAAGTAAAAGTAAGTCTAAAAATGTACTGGGACATTGAAATACAGCTCAAAGAAACCTACACTCAAACAAAATACAGGACCTTGTCAGAGGTTGGCATCAATGAAAACAGACTAGTTTCAGCTTACTCTGTGCCTCTTTTTAAATTAACACTCATTCTCTCCACTTCCTATCATCATAACAACCAAATGTTATTCCCTATACAGCTAGTCCATGTTCGTTGTACCTGGGTATGCCCAAAGGAAGAGAGTCTGAATTCTCCTTGGTACCATCCTGAAAAACCACAATATTTCCACACACAATTGCGTGGAAATCTATTCACAAACAGGACTTTACATAGGACACAAGGTCATGCGTTTAGACTGGAAGAAAGAAGATTTAGTCTAAGGCAAAGGAAAGGTTTTTTTTTCCGTAAGAACAATAAGGATGTGGAATTCTCTGCCTGAAAAAGTGGTTTTATCAGAGTCCGTACAGATGTTTACAGAGCAACTAGATGCATACTTGCAAAAACAGAATATTCAATTATATAATTTTTCAACTGTAGGTTTCCACCTCCATGGGGGATGGTGTTCTTGGGGTCATAGGCAGCATTCCTGCTCCTCCAAACACAACGAGTTGAATTGATGCCAAAGAGCTTGAATATGGTCTCATCTGACCACAACACTTTCACCGAATTCTCCTCTGAATCATTCAGATGTTCATTGGCAAACTTCAGACCGGCCTGTACATGTGCTTTCTTGAACAGGGGGACCTTGCGGGTGCTGCAGGATTTCAGTCCTTCACGGCATAGTGTGTTACCAATTCTTTTCTTGGTGACCATGGTCCCAGCTGTCTTGAGATTAACAAGATCCTCCAGTGTAGTTCTGGGCTGATTCCTCACCGTTCTAATGATCATTAAAACTCCACGAGGTGAGCACCAGACCGAGAAAGACTGACAGTTATTTTGTGCTTCTTCCATTTGCGAATAATTGCACCAACTGTTGTCACCTTCTCACCAAGCTGCTTGGCGATGGTCTTGTAGCCCACTCCAGACTTGTGTAGATCTACAATCTTGACTCTGACATCCTTGGACAGCTCTTTGGTCTTGACCATGGTGGAGAGTTTGGAATCTGATTGATTGATGACTTCTGTGGACAGGTGTCTTTTTGTTGGGTCTTTGACAGGTGGCACCCAAAGGGCAGTAGTGAGCAAAAAGCGAGGTACCAGTTAAGGATAAGAGAGTCTCGTAGTCAGGGTAAGCCAAGGTCTAGGGCAGGCAGCACAGGTCCAAGAACGTTATAACAGGCAGATAGAATAAGGGATGGATAAGACAGGATTCACAGAAGTGTATATACCGAAGAGCACAGTATAACTGAGTAATGAGGTAGAGGTTAGCTGGTTTTATATAGGGAAGAGGTATCCACCTCTCACATATCATTGGTTAAACAGTGATTAGCCCTTTAAGATGTTTCAGGTGTTCTGTCGCTTTAAGAGGCCGGCTGTCAGGCTCTCGCGCACCTAGAGTTAGTGTGCTTTACACATGGGTTCGGCTTGAGCTTCCCGAGGGTCGCGGCGTGACGTGGAGAGATGCGACACCGCATCCATGAGTCAGAGGGATGCCAGCTATCTGTCCTTGTGGTCACACCCGCCTGAGTCCTGGGCGTGCAGCAAAGAGGGACTGCCGCAGGACTGGACGGAGACGCGTGGCCGTGACACTTTTAGGTAATGAACTGAGATTAGGAGCCCTCACTTTAAAAGAGTGCTCCTAATTGCAGCTCGTTAGCTGTATAAAAGACACCTGGGAACCAGAAATCCTGCTGATTGATAGGGGATCAAATACTAATTTCACTCATTGACATGCAAATCAATTTATAACTTTTTCGACATGCGTTTTTCTGGATTTTTTTTGTTTTGTTATTCTGTCTCTCACTGTTAAAATACACCTACCATTAAAATTATAGACTGATAATTTCTTTGTCTGTGGACAAACGTTCAAAATCAATACTTTTTCCCATCACTATATGTGTGTGTGTGTCAATATGTCTGTGTGTTTGTCAGTAGGTTGTCTGTCAGTGTATGTCTGTGTGTATGTCAGTATGTCTGTCAGTACGTATGTGTGTCAATATGTCTGTCAGGGTGTGTCTGATAGTATGTCTGTCAGCGTGTGTGTGTCAGCATGTCTGTCAGTGTACGTCTGTGTGTATCTTAGCATGTCTGTCAGTATATGTGTGTATCTGTCAGTATGTCTGTCGGTGTATGTGTGTGTCACTATGTCTGTGTCAGTATGTCTGTCAATGTGTATGTCAGTATGTCTGTCAGTTTATGTCTGTTGTGTCTGTCATATATGTTTGTCAGTATGTCTGTCATTGTGTGTGTGAGTATGTCTGTTTGTGTATGTGTCTGTGTGTCAGTATGCCTGTCAGGGTATGTGTCTGTGTGTGTGTCAGTATGCCTGTCAGTGTGTTTGTGTATGAGTTTGTCAGCACATCTGTCAGTGTGTGCATGTGTCTGTCAGTATGTCAGTATGTGTGTCTGTCTGAATGTGTGTCAATATGTCTGTCAATATAAATGTGTGTGTGTAAGTGTATGTGTGTGTCAGTATGTCTGTAAATATGTCAGTATGTCTGTTAGTGAATATATATGTGTCAGTATGTTTGTCTGTGTGTGTATGTGTCAGTATATCTGTCCGTGTATATGTCTGTGTACGTATGTATGTGAAAGGTGTAATTGCATGTCAGGGAGTGTGGGGGCAGTGTCCAGGGAGCCCAAGAAAATGCTTTGCCCAGGGGTCCTATTAATATTATAGATTGCCCTTGAGGTTGCCATATTTAGCAATGGCCATATTTAGCAAACTAGTGCAGTGGATGGCCCCGCAGAGGGGCCGAAGAACAAAGCAGCACGACTGAGCCCCTCGTGGGTCCCCTCTCTCTGTTTCATATTAGACATGTGCAATTCGTTTCGGTCCGAATATGTATTCGGACGAATTTCGGACAATTCGGACATTCGGGTACTTCCGAATGTCCGAATTGACAAAGTGCCAAATTGCCGAGGTCCCGAAGTTCCGAAATGACCGAATTTCCGAAGTGTGGAAGTGCCGAAGTTCCAAAGTTGCCGAAGTTCCGAAGTGTCAAAGTGCCGAAGTTCCGAAGCACAGTATTGCCTAAGTACTAATATACTTACCCAGTGAAAGAAGAAGAGTGTTACATTGTAAATAATTTTAAATAAAAAGTATACAAACATAGCCAGGATTCAGCTGTAAGCATTTGCAACACTTAAAACAATCAAGTAACATACATTCATATAAAATGTAAGTTACTTAGCCTGTCAATGTAATGACCGGAATGAATAAGTAGATAACTCCCTAATTCCCACGGTATTAGGGAGCTATCTACTAAAAGGCTGAAAGACCTAAATTGGTCTTTCAGACAAATTTACTAATACTAAGTAAAGATTACTAAGTATTAGTAAATTATGCCCCTACTCGCTATACTGTGGCTGCTCACTGTAAAAAAAAAAAAAGTTCCCACCTCCTGAGCCCCTGGCCCCCACCCCTGAGCGGTGGGTGGGGGCCCTAATATAAAATAATGGAGGGGGACCTATTGTCCTCCCCCTGGGCCCCCACCCCTGAGCGGTGGGTGGGGGCCCTAAATCAGAATAAGGGGGGACCTATTGTCCTCCCCCTGGGCCCCCACCCTTGAGCGGTGGGTGGGGGCCCTACGTTATAATAAGAGGGGGGACCTAATGTCTTCCCCCCTGGCCCCCACCCCTGAGCGGTGGGTGGGGGCCCTACAGTAAAATAAGGGGGGGGAACTAATGTCCTCCCCCCTGGTCCCCACCCCTGAGCGGTGGGTGGGGGCCCTAAATACTAATAAGGGAGGGGACCTAATGTCCTCCCCCTCGCCCCCACCCCCTCGCGGTGGGTGGGGGCCCTACAGTAAAATAAGGGGGGTAATCTAAGGTCCTCCCCCCTGGCCCGCACCCCATAACGGCGGGTGGGGGCCCTAAATACTAATAAGGGGGGGGACCTAATGTCCTCCCCCCTGGCCCCCATCCCTGAGCGGTGGGTGGGGGCCCTAAATACTAATAAGGGGCTGGGATCTAATGTCCTCCCCCTTGGCTCCCACCCCTGAGCAGCGGGTGGGGGCCCTAAATTGAAATAAGAGGGGGGGGACCTAGTGTCCTCCCCCTTATTAGTATTTAGGGCCGCCACCCTATATTTAACCCCTTAAGGACACATGACGTGTGTGACACGTCATGATTCCCTTTTATTCCAGAAGTTTGGTCCTTAAGGGGTTAAACAGTGAGCAGTCACAGTAGTAGTATTAGTAAATTTGGCTGAAAGACCAATTTAGGTCTTTCAGCCTTTTGGTAGATAACTCCCTAATACCGTGGGAGTTATCTACCAAGCGGCTGCAAGAGAAGTCCTGAGGTGCCGAAGTCCTGAAAGTCCGAAATGCCAAAGTTCCGAAATTCCGAAGTGTCGAAGTGCCGAAGTTGCCGAATTTCCGAAGTGTCGAAGTGCCGAAGTTCCGAAGTGCTGAAGTGCAGAAGTTCTGAAGTTGCCGAATTTCCGAAGTGTCGAAGTGCTGAAGTGCCGAAGTCTTGAAGTTCCGAAGTCTTGAAGTGCCGAAGTCCCGAAATGCGAAAATCCTGAATTTCGGAATGCCGAGCCGAACCGAACCAAACCGAAAATGTTCCCCATGCACATGCCTATTTCATATTCCTCAGAGCACAAGGGACAGGTGCTGTGGGGGCTTCTGTAAGCTATGGGTCCCAAGGCAGTTGCCCCTTTTGCCATGCGGTAAAGAGAGCCCAATGGTGATGGTGCCATGGTTGTCCAGGAAATAAAGGTTTTCCGACATTAAAGAGAATTCTAGCTGTCTAATGACATTCAAAGTCACAATAGCAGTGTCACTATTGAACTCTGCTAAAACTTGGCCAGGCAGCCTTTTCACTACTGTTGAATACATCTTAATGCCTAGATTTTTTATATCACTTCTAGCAATGCCATGAATATTTTATTAATTGTACAAATTAGAGTACAAAAAGATTTTTATGATGATGGCACTCAACAGGGAGATAGGTGCAGGTATCAAGGTCACCCTGTAGTTCAGCCTCCAACACCAGGGCCTTTGAAGGGACAACGTGGTCCTGAGTGCGCAGCCCGACTACAGCTCATTTGTCTCCAGCCCACCAGTCATCTACATGTCTGACCGATCCTGAGACAGGTGCCGCCGGACTACATCTATTTTTTTCTTCAGTATCCATCCCTCATGGATTTACTCTTCTGACCAGGACTGATTTGCTCAACAGTGTGGTGAGACCTAACCAGTACATCCTTTTAAATTTTTTGTCATTTTTTTAAATTTTTTATACTTTATGTACTACATGTTTCTGGTGTGCTGTTGACTCTATGGGCATACTAAGTAATTGGGTTTTCCCTTCTAATGTACTGTGAATATAGGTTCTAATTTTCTTTTTGTACAAAATTCCAATACAACACTTTGTTGCATTATTTTGAGTGTGGTATTCTATTTATTAGTTGAGTACAAATTAGACTGTTTGGTATTTTTTTGGTATTTTTTCTCAAGAAAGGTGGTATGCGTAGTTGTCTGATAACTGTAAACATTGCAGTTTCTCAAAAATGTTGAAGATTTACTTTCACCGTTATTATTAAAATTTAAGGTCATAGACAAACTGGAAAAATTCTCTGTTAGCTATACTTCAGTTCAGCCACAATGGTATTAACTAGAATTGTCACTTTAGTAAATAACCCTGTTTGTCAGAGTGTATGGAAAAAGCCTATGCAACCAAACAGGCCCAGACTGGCCATCAGGCAAATGCCCGATTTGCAGCGATGGCCATGGGCCAAGGCTAGAAGGGGAGATTCAAAGGAGCTCACTCCCTTCTCCAGATGGGAGATAAGGTTCCAGGGAAGTTAGCCAGGCAGCCTCTGTTTCTCCCTCTCTCTACGGTATTATGGTAACTCAAGGCAACAATCTGAAACGCCCACTATGCACATACACTACACTACCTATACACACATGCACACTAAACCCCCTATACACGCATTACCGCACCTATACACGCATGTGCACTACAACCCCTATACACATACACATACACTAAAGCTCCTATATACACACACAATGCAAGCCCTGCTGCCCCTAGATACACAAACAGTACTTCCCTTACATGCACACATAATTTTCCAAAGGACAACACATTCTACAGGCTCTAAAAACACGCACACACATACTTTACAGCACAGAAACACACACACTACAGCTCCTAGCCACAGTACGCTACAAACAAACACCCTTACACATACACAACACAGTCTACTCTACAAACATACAACCTCCAAACACATACACCCCCACAGGGAGCATACCCACACATGCACAACACACATTAACACAGCGGTGGAATTTCTGCCGGTGCAGTGGAACATGCAGCTAGGGCCACCCGATAGTAATGTGTCCTCAAGAGCCCACTCAGCGCTGCGGCCCGTTAATAATGCAATCGGGCCTCTCTAATGATGACATCCTGTCACTTCCTCCCAGCTATCACAGAGCACTGTACAGGAGGAATGGAGAGAGGAGAGGTGCACGGAGTGGGAGAGCCTCTGACTCCCAACAGCCTCAGCCAGTCGACAAGACTCCAAGGAAGCCACCCTACTGCACCCAAAAGGTAGGAAACAGGAGGGTGGCTAAAAAATTACATTTTGCCTATATGTGTATCTATCTGTGTGCCTGTTTGTTTGTATTTGTATATGTGTGTCAGTGTGTGTTTCTGTGTCTGTATGTGTCTCTCTCTCTCTCTCTCTATATATATATATTATATATGTTTGTGTATCTGTATGTGTATCTGCGTGTCTGTATGTGCATCTGTGTATCTATATGTGTGTCTATATGTGTATCTGCGTATCTCTATGTCTGTCTTTGTATCAGTATATGTACCTATCTGTGTGTCTCTATTTGTATCTGTGCATCAATCTGTCTGTATGTGTATCTATATGTGTGTCTGTGTGTGTATCTTGTATTTATCTGTTTGTCTGTATGTATACCTATGTTTCTGTGCATCTGTAAGTGTACCTGATTGTGTATACCTTTGTTTCTGTATGTGTATCTATCTGTGTTTCTGTATATGTATCTGTATATCAGCATGTGTGCCTGTGTATCTGTGTGTGTCAGTGTTTGTATCTGTGTGGCTGTCTGTGTCTGAATGTGTGTCACTCTGTGTATCTGTGCATACATCTCAGCATTCAAACACCAACACTACACAAAGACCCCTGCATTCAAATGTCAAGACTACATACAGACACACCCCTACATTCAAAGGTAAACACTACACACAAGTAAACCACTACTTTCCAATGGTAACAGTACATAAAACACACAACAATACACACAAGTAAATCCCTACATTCACACACACATACTCCATACAAATGCATGCTTATATTCAAACAACAAACACTGCTCATAAAAGGATGGGCAAATGTTAGATCCCCAGCTGGCAAAGCATTGTGGGAGTTGTACACCTGATGGGGACCTTTTGGCCATCCTTGCAATACGGGGGCCATAACAATTCTTACACCAGGGCCCTCTTTAGTTTAGTCCTGCCACTGCATTAACACACCTGTTCCACTTTTGTTTTCTGGTATCCCACTATCAAGGACTTGTCAGTGATGACATAACACGCCCCCTATCTGGACACACCCCTCCTAGTGGGCTGCTCTGCCTTTAACTACCTGGACTGAATTTTTGTCCCAGTCTGGCCCTGCACCCAAATCAATACATTAACATATACTCACTCACCTCCCGACTCATAGTTGCCAACATTTAAAAAACATTTCCTTCAGATACACTACTTCTGCGTAAATTTTAAAATTGCATTGTATTTTTCTGTATGTCTGTGTGTGAGTAGGGATGCATTGTATGATTTTGTGCATGTCTGTGTGTGTAGGGATGCATTGTCTGTTTCTGTATGTGTAGGGATGCATTGTGTGTTTCTCTCTGTGTGTGTAGGGATGCATTGGGTGTTTCTGTTTGTGTGTGTAGGGATTGTGTGTTTCGGTGTGTGTGTGTAGGGATGTGTTGTATGTTTCTGTGTGTGTGTAGGAATACATTGTGTGTTTCTGTGTGTGTGTAGGGATACATTGTATTTTGTATGTTTCTTATCTCCCCTCTTTGTATGTCTCGTACATCCTCCCAACCCCTTTGCGTGTCTTACTCCCCCAGTCCCTTTGTGTCTTTTACTCTTCCCAGTTCTTTTGTGTGTGTCTCTTTCACCCTCAGGCCCTTCTGTGTGTCTTTCTCCTCCCCGGCCTCTCTGTGTGTCTCCCTCCCGAGTCCCTCTGTGTGTCTCCCTCCCGAGTCCCTCTGTGTGTCTCCCTCCCGAGTCCCTCTGTGTGTCTCCTTCTCCCCTACCAACCCTTTGGCGCTTCTCTTTCACCCCTTCCTCAGCTTCTCTGTGTGTCTCTTCCACTCCCCCATCCCTAATGATCTCCTTCCCTCCTCTCCTTGTCCCTTAGTGTTCTCCTCTCCTCCTCCTGTCTCTTAGTGATCTCCTCTTTCCCCCTGTCTTTTAGCTTCCCCCCCCCCCCCCGTCCATCAGTGGTGTTCTCTCCTCTTCTCCTTTTTTCTTAGTGGTCTCTCCTCTTCCCTTAGTGGTATCTCCTCCCCCCTCCCCTGTCCCTTAGTGGTCCTCTCCCGTCCCTTCCCTATCTCTTAATGCCCCTCCCACCTTAGTGTTCCTCTCCCCTCCCTGTCACTTAGTGTTCCTTTCCCCCACCCCCCATTAGTGGTTCTTTCCCCTCCTTTCCCTGTCTTTTAGTGTTCCTCTCCACTCTCTTGCCTATCCCTCTGTGTTCATCTCCCCTCCCTTCCATGTCACTTAGTGGTCCTTTCGCCTCCCTTCCCTGTCCCTTAGTGGTCCTCTCCCCTCCTTGTCCCTCAGTGTTCCTCTCCCTGCCCGGTTCCTTAGTGTTCCTCTGCCCTCTTTTCCCTGTCCCTTAGTGTTCCTCTCCCCTCCATGTACTTAGTGTTCCACTTCCCCCACACCCTTAGTGTTCCTCTCCCCACCCTGGTGTGCCTCCTACCTCCCTGTGTAACACAGACGAGCGCAATACAGAAGCTTCTATTTACTGTGTCTGGTCTGACTGAGATAGCACTTCATGTCAGAACGGCTGGGTACAGGAATCAGAAGCTCCTGTACCGCGGTCTGCTCCGCTCGGCCACGCTACAAAGAGTTACTGGTAGGAGGGAGCGCTGTCCTTCCCTCCTGCTGGTCACTCCAATCTTGCGCCTCCAGAGCTGATACGCCCTAAGGCGGCCGCCTGTGCTGTCTTATGGATGTACCAGCCCTGGCTGAAAAGCGCACTTGCTGGAACTGTCCTGGGAGAGTGAATTACTCTGGACAGTCTCCACCTTGCTGGGACTGTCCCGGCAAAAACGGGATAGTTGGCAACTTTCACATATAGTGGTTTTGGTGACTAGAATGTCTCTTCAAGAATCAAACTGTTTTGGAATAGAATGATACTTCTCTGTATCCCAGAGCTGGTTCCTCTATAGTTCCTCTAAGGCAGGGAAAGTTAACATTAATTTTCCTTATTTGGGCAGGATTCACTCACTTTATAATTGCAATGCATGTGCTTAGGAATCCCCCTGGGCAAATAAGATTCAATGTTTTTGTTTCCAATTATATTTTAGTTGCATACATTATCAGTAAGGCATGTAAAAATTCCTCAGAATAGCCCTGCACAAGATGACTGCTGACATTTTGAGTGGCTGCATCTTCAATTCGCCATAAATGTGTTTTATTTGCTTTACATAAGCGCATTGTTTTTACTATACGCTAACAAACGTCCACGGCGCTATTTATATTAGATAACAGCCGCCATTTTGTAGGCTACACTGCAGTCCCAAAGATTGTCTCCTCTTGTGTTTAGCACTCGGCTATAACGTAAACTACGTGCGTGGTGCGGAAGTTTGCCCTCATCACTTGGTTGCACCGATTGAAATATGGAGGCAGCTCTGGAGCAGCACCTAGAGGACACGTGAGTGTGTTAAAAGCGGGATACAGCGTTATTAGCGACCTGGTCAGCCCTAGCCGCCCTAATGTGGAGGCTATTAGCACAATGACATTGCGTTACATTCATACAGGAAGTGACTGGGTGCAGTAAGAGATCTTAAAACACGTGTATTACTGTTTGAGGCTGGGATCTGGTTAGTTATTGACATACAGAAAGCAGCATAGTTCCATCCAATCCTAACCTAATCACTGTCTGCCCACCGTGTGCACAGTGTATACCATTTACCCAGCTATCAGTGGAGCTATTGTAGGTCTGTTGCAGATAGCCTACTCCCTCTCTATTCTCAGGTCAGCTGATTGCTGTTGCTAAACTGATCAGCTGACATGAGCCATGCAGACAAACTTCCCATTTCCACTTCATTTCAGTGCAGATACACACACTCACTTAACCCCTTAAGACCGCAGGACGTACTATGCCGTCCTTATTTTGGTGGCTCTAAACGCCGCAGGACGGCATAGTACGTCCTGGGCGGTCTTCAGCCCCACGTGGCCGGCGGAACATGGCCGCTGCAGATCGCGGTCGGGGGGCATGCCTGGCCCCCCAGGCAGCCCCCCTGTGCCTGGGGACCGCGGTCTGCAGCTTCCGATCGCAGTGACAGGCTGTCACTGCGATCGGTATTTACCATGTGTCAGCCGATTTGAAATCGGCTGACACATGGAGCCGGCCGCATTCTTCTGCAGCAGATCGCGGTCGGGGGACATGCCTGGCCCCCCAGGCAGCCCCCCTGGGGTCAGTGACCGCGATCTGAACTGTCAGGCTGCAGTCTGATCACACTGACAGGCTGCCATAGCCTGTCAGTGCGATCAGTGTTACTATGTGTCAGCCCATTGGCTGACACATGTAACTGCAGCCATTAGCCCCCTACAGATCGCGGTGGGGGCATGCCTGTACCTCCCAGGCATCCCCCTGTGGCCAATTACCGCGATCTGTAGGAGGTGATCACAGTGACAGCCAGTCACTGTGATCACTGTTAGTATGTGTCAGCCAATGATCTCAGATCACTGGCTGACACATTGTCTCTGCCCCTCTCCTCACCTCACTTCGATCTGAGAGAGAGAGGCAGAGAGATCGTGGTTTTTGCAGCTCCTGTGGAAAAAGAAAGTTTAAATTTTTTTTCAAAGTTTTAAAATTTATATTTTATTTAACCCTTTCAGTGCTGATCACAGCATATTACTGTGATCAACCTGATTAGGGTATTTATTTATTATTATTTTTTTGGATCAAAAAAAAATTATTTCTAATTTTTTTTTATCCTTTGTGTCAGTCGCAGCAACCCAAATCTCCATTACCCTTTCCCCGCTGCCGTGATCACTATACTGTACAGTATATCTGCTGTACAGTACTGTATCAGTGATCACTGTGATCAGAGGGCTCTCTGATCAGACTGACCTTTTTTAGGGTTATTTTTACATATCAAAAAATAACCCTTTCAGTTTTAAAAACTTTTTTGGGTCAAAAAATTATTTCAAATTTTTTTTGACCCTTTGTGTCAGTCGCAGCAACCCAAATCTCCATTACCCTTTCCCCGCTGCCGTGATCACTATACTGTACAGTATATCTGCTGTACAGTACTGTATCAGTGATCACTGTGATCAGAGGGCTCTCTGATCAGACTGACCTTTTTTAGGGTTATTTTTACAGATCAAAAAATAACCCTTTCAGTTTTAAAAACTTTTTTGGGTCAAAAAAATTATTTCTAATTTTTTTTGACCCTTTGTGTCAGTCGCAGCAACCCAAATCTCCCTTAACCCTTTCCCCGCTGCCGTGATCACTAAACTGTACAGTTTATCTGCTGTACAGTACTGTATCAGTGATCACTGTGATCAGAGGGCTCTCTGATCAGACTGACTTTTTTTTAGGGTTATTTTTATAGATCTGAAAATAACCCTTTCAGTGTACTGATTGCAGCTGCCTATACTGTGATCAGTACATTTATATTATTTTTTGAGGGCGGGTAGTAGGTGTTAGGCAGGTAGATAATTAATTACCCACTTTAGTATATAAATTAATTAATTTGTCCCCCTAGAATGGCACGTCGCTACTCAGCCGAGGAGGCGTATGCCATTCTGGCAGGCAGTGATAGTGACACTCTGCAAGACAGTGACACTATCACTGCCTCTGACATTGAGCCTCTGAGTGAGACCTCAAGTGATGGTGCCCCACCACCACTCACAAGAGGACGCTCAGCAAGCCCAATGCCAGGCGGAGACTGGGTGCCTCCAAATATGATGGCCCCAGAAATACCGCCGTTCACTGTTACACCTGGCATCACTGTAACAGTGGACGACTGCGAGCCAATTCGTTTTTTTGAGCTCTTTATGTCAGACGATATGTTTTGAGCTCATGGCTCAGCAAACGAATTTGTTTGCTATGCAGTATCTCTCTGCACATCCGGGGTCCCATCATGGTCGCAGGAATATGTGGAGACCCACGGATGTCGCAGAGATGAAGCGGTTTTGGGCTTTAACCCTAATGATGGGTATTGTAAAAAAGCCCAGTATCAGGTCCTACTGGAGCAAGCAACGTATCCTGGCTACACCTCTTTTCCCTGAGGTTATGTTGAGGGATCGCTACCTGCAACTGCTGCGATTCCTTCATTTTAATGATAACTCGCTGTGTCCCCCTAGAAACGACCCACTGTTTGACAGGCTATATAAAATTCGGCCCTTTATTCAACTCCTGTCAGACAAATTTTCTGAAAATTATGTCCCCGATAAAGATATTTCAATTGACGAGTCCCTTATGAAATTTAAAGGTCGACTGCTATTTAAGCAATATATTCCATCGAAGCGGTCCCGATATGGCGTTAAATTTTATAAATTATGTGAATCCTGTACTGGTTACACATGGGCGTTTCGCATTTACCAGGGGAAGGATAGCCATCTTGACCCACCAGGATGCCCTGATTCTGTGGGTACAAGTGGCAAGATTGTTTGGGATCTAATCCTTCCCTTGTTGAATAAGGGATATAGGCTATGGGTTGACAATTATTATACCAGTATAGAATTATTTAAAAATTTATATTGTTTTGAAACCCTAGCCTGTGGCACAGTGAGGAAGAATCGCAGGGGTTTCCCCCAAGCCCTGGCAAGTGGCAGAAGCAGTAGAGGTTCCTCTTCAGCTCTCCGCCAGGATGAGTTGCTTGCTCTTCGCTTCAGAGATAGGAAAGATGTATACATGCTGTCTACGATGCATGACGAAAGTACAGTGCCAGTGTCTGTGAGAGGTAGCACTGAGCATCTGGAAAAGCCGAAGTGCATTGTAGACTACAGCAAGTTTATGGGGGGAGTAGACTTGGCTGACCAATGCATACAGCCCTATCTGGTGAACCGAAAAACTAGGACCTGGTACAAGAAAATTGCAATCTACGTGAGCCAGATTACAATTTTCAATGCCTATGTCCTCTATACAAAAGAGGTCATAGGTAGGCCCTGCCCTTTCCTCGAATTCACATTAAGCATTTTGTCCCGTATGTTATTTACCCAGCCCCCCAATCCCACTTTGGAATCAGGAGATCTCCAAAGACTTTGTGGCAAACACTTCCCTTCCCGAATCCCATCCACCCCTAGTAAAAAAGCTCCCCAAAAAAAGTGCCGTGTTTGCTACAAGAAAGGAGTCCGAAAGGACTCCAGTTTTTATTGTCCAACCTGCCCATCTCTACCCGCCCTCTGCATAACAGACTGTTTCAAAGTCTACCATACAGAGCTGAATTTCTGAATCACTCTGTATGGGACTTTGGCAGTTTGTTTGCTTGATTTACCTGGATTTCTGACCTCGGCTTGTCCTGACTACGCTTTGTTAGCTGCCTGTACCGACCCATTGGCTTGTTTTACCGACTACTCTGAATTCTGGATTCCCCTGACCTTGGCCTGTCCCTGTTTACGCTAGCCATTCTAAAGTGGCTACACCAAACAACTCAAAATACTACATTTGTAGTACTTGAAATGTGACTTCCCAATAAAAAACTGATCACAGGGTTAATGCTGTGATTAGCACTGAAAGGGTTACAAAAAATAGTTTTTTTTTTTCGTTTTTTTTACTTCTCAAACTTTTCGCACAGTGACTCTCTATGTGATATCAAAGATCTATCTGCCTCTCTCTGCCTTCAGATCAAAGTGTATGTGGGGTACTGTTCTATTCATGTGATATAATAAAAACCTGGAAACATGGTACATGTAGGTACTGTTATATTCAAAAGACAGTGTTAAATCAAAATACTAAGTCTCTAGTGCACTAACTAATATCAGGATTATGACATTTCCAGTGAAAATGCTATTTATCTGATTAAAAAGACAAAAATCAAAGTAGAAATCACTACATGGGCCCAGCATTTCTGTTAAAATGGCTAGACCTAACATCTCAAATTATGCCATTTGTTATACTCTGGGGTGCCTACTTTTGAAAATGGTTTGCCATAACGGTGGGAATGTTATTACCCAGGCTGCCATGCTCTCTCAAAGGCGAGATAGACCCAGAAAATCACTTTGTTAAATTGCCAACTTTGAAAAGGACATCTAATATTTTTGTCCCCATGACTTCCCCCCCAAAACAGAGAATCTAGTACATGGGGGTACTGTTACATTCAGGAGACAATGTTAAATACAAATAGTGAGGCTTTGTTGCAATAACTCATATCAGGAATATGAAATGTCCTGTGAAAATGGAGTTCATGTGCGTGAAAAAGCACAAATAAAGCTATAACCCCTATGTGGGCCCTTCATTTCTGATAAAGTGGTTAGACCAAACATCTTGCAATGCACCATTTCTTATACTCTGGGTTGCCTACTTTTGAAAATGGTATGCCATAATAGTGGAAATGTTATTACCCAGGCTGCCATGCTCTCTCAAATGCGATATAGGCCCAGAAAATCACTTTGCCAAATTTCAATGTAATAAAGCCTAAATGGATAAGCCGTATATATGACCCTGAAACTTTCCAAAACCCCATAAAACCTATACATGGGGGGTACCATGGCGCTCGTGAGACCTCACTGAGCAGAACTAGGAGTGTTTCAGGGCAGTAAACTATATACTAACAATAATATTATCAGTGAAAGTACAGATTTTATGTAAAAAAAAGAAAACACAAAAAAAAAACGCTAACTTTGGCTAGGGTTTGTGCCCAAGTGGCTACTACAAAAGACTGGCCATACCCCATTTTGAATACCCTGGGATGTCTACTTTTTCAAATGGTATGCCATGATGGGGGTAATTTTCATTTCTGGGCTGCCATACGGTCTAAAAGGCAACCTAGGTCACTCAAACCAATCTGTCAAATTTCTATGCAGAAAATAAAATAATGGACAAGTCGTATATTTGACCCTGTAACTTTCCAAAACCCCATAAAACCTATACATGGGGGGTACTGTTTTACTCGTGAGACATTTCTGAATACAAATATGTATGTTTTATTGCAGGAAAACCGAATAGTATTCTGACATTAACAGTTAAATTGCCATGCTGAAATTGAAAAATAACAAGATTTCATAATTTTTTCAAGTTTTTTAGATTTTATTCATATAAAATGGAGTTCCATACATGAATGTTTGATATTAAATGAAAGCCCTGTTTCCCCTGAACAAAATGATATATAATAAGTGTGGGTGCACTTAGTATGAAAGAGGTAAATTATTGTTGAACAGACATATAGTAAAATTCTGTGGTTTGTTTACATTTTTTTTGGATCACAACTTGTACATTTGGCTGCGGTCTTAAGGGGTTAATTGTTAGCAAAAATGATAAATTAAGGCCAACATAGCAAGCTCTGTCTGTAGTGTGTGTGTGTGTGTGTGTGTGTGTGTGTATATATAATTTTTTTTTTTTCTCTCCAAATCAGCCCATTTTCCGTACTCTAGTCTAGTGTATTGACTACGATTTTGTACAACATCAGTGGTGCCTGACCTTATTTCATATTTTACTACCTTGGAAGCCCATTTCCATAAATTGTACCCCTTGTATTAGCAAAATGTTTGTAATTAATATAGTTGCTGTTATTTAAAATGTGTGGTTTTTCTCTGCCCCAGGAGTATGTGTGTGTGTATACAATGCAAATACACACAGATACAGAAGAAAATACTGACACAAATACAGACCTACATATACAAGCCTTGGCAGACCTGCACATACAGATACCTGCACATACAGATGCAAACACTGAGACACATACAGGTCAAACGTTTAGCCACCCTCCAGTTTTCTACCTTTTGGTTGCAGGTGGCTTCTGCTAGCTGGGTCTGTTGGGAGTTAGGGGCTTGCTCAACCCCAAACAGATATATAATTCTAACTTTAGTTCTCCTTTAGGCAAATTCATGTGGGGGGACCTATTGTCCACCTCCCGGCCCCCACCCCTGAGCGGCTGGTGGGGGACCCATTGTCCTTACCCCGGCCCCCACCCCTGAGTGGCAGGTGGGGGCCCTAAATTAAATTACCGCCACCAAGGTGACTAGGTGTCCCCAAGCCCCTATTCACCCCCCACCCAAAAAAATAAACCCCTACCTATCCTCTCACCCTAAAAATTGTGAGGGAGGGGAATAAAAGAACTAAGTACCTGTAAAAAAAAACTTACCATTTGATGTCTTCTTTCTTCTAAAATCTTCATTTTCAGCCCCAAAAAAGGCCAAATAAAAATCCATAATACCCGTCGAACTTGCCAAAAAAATAAATAAATAAACCTGAGCGCAAAAAAATATAATCAGACAAAAAAGTGAAAACTCGACTCCACAGGCTGCTCACTGTTTACTAGTATTGGTACATTTGGCTGAAAGACCAATTTAAGTCTTTCAGCCTTTTGGTAGATAGCTCCCTAATACTGTGGGAATTAGGGAGTTATCTACTAAGTGGCTGCAAGATGTAGCCGCAGCACGAATAGGATCAGAGTTTCATTCACAGGAATGAAATTCCGATACAAACAAAGTCCCGAATTGCGTCCGAACACAAATGGAGAAACTGTTTATTCTGTTAGGATGCAATATAGTAGTTTTGCCGGCGTTCTGTCTAAGTGACAGGACGTGCGGGAACACGGAGGAAAGGTGAGAATTGTGGGAAAATAGCTCTGACCACCGGAAATGAAGCACACTTGAATGATACCCATTTATTATAGCACTTCCATGTAAGGATACCAAATCAGGGAGCTATTGAATATAGAGCTGAAAAAAATCAAAATAAGAGGGGAGAAGAAAATGCCCCTTTCCTAATTCTGATGTTTCAGTTGCTTAATATGCAAGTCCATAATTTGCTATCCTTATGAAAACAAATATGTCCGAAATTTTTTGGCTCAATTTTAATAAGTTTGTGTGCTGCCGAATTCGTAAGCCTCCGAATTCAAACCATCCTTTAATCTGCTCTAATAGTATGAAAACAACCACTGCAGCTTCAAACTGCTAATTTCTGTCTTTGTTGCAGAATGAAACATCCATCAGTTGTTGGAATTTTGTGCACGGATTCACAAGGACTAAATTTGGGGTGTAAGTGTCTGTCCTATGAGTTCAATTGTTTTTTAAATGTCAAATTGTTATGGGAGCAGATTGAAATTAATTGGCTGATTAGAGTATACATTTGAGCTTGTGCCTATTCGCAAATGAAAACTTTTATGACCTTATTACTGTAATCATTTGTTTTTAACCCCTTAGCAAACATTTCACAACAGTGTCATAAAGCTATGTTTAGGCTTTTGTACTCGCTGTATTTAAACACCAATATCTGTTATCCACACATTGTTGTGTTTTTTTTTGTTTTTTTTTTTTATAATTTCAGCAATCATGCTTATTTAGTAAGTAACTTTAGTTTGCTGGAAATTGAATAAAGCCATCACACAAAATACAAAGTAAATGCATTTTGGTATTGGTAAAGTAAAGCTGAACTAATAGCTTTGCTGACATAGATATTTTTTATTTTTGAGTTTGGCTATTTTGTTCATGAAAGTTATTTAGAATTCTCGTATTAATAAATAACCACGTGCAAATATCCAACAGTCATTTCAAGTAACTCTTTCAGGTTATTACTTTATAGAAGTGGTGTGTACTGCAGGCTGAACATTAGCTAGGCTCATGCATGATATGTACTATTGCCATCTCCTCAAGTAGAATCTAGACAAGACTCCTGAGTAGTGATGTACCGAACTGTTCGCCGGCGAATAGTTCCCGGCGCACATAGTGTGTTCGCGTTCGCCACGGCGGGCGAACACATGCGCGGTTCGATCCGCCCCCTATTCGTCATCCTTGAGTAAACTTTGACCCTGTGCCTCACAGTCAGCAGACACATTCCAGCCAATCAGCAGCAGACCCTCCCACCTCCTGTACAGCATCCATTTTAGATTCATTCTGAAGCTGCATTCTTGGATAGAGGAGGGAAAGTGTAGCTGCTGCTCATTTGATAGGGAAATGTATAGTTAGGCTAGTGTATTCAGTGTCCACTACAGTCCTGAAGGACTCATCTGATCTCTGCTGTAAGGACAGCACCCCAAAAAGCACTTTTTAGGGCTAGAAGAGGAGTCTGCTTTTTTTTTCCTGTGTAATGTAATTGCACTTGCCTGCCTGCCAGCTTCTGTGTCAGGCTCACAGTGGATACTGTGCCCACTTGCCCAGTGCCACCACTCATATCTGGTGTCACAATAGCTTGCATTTGAAAACAAAATTTTTTTTTTTCACTGTAATAGATTGAATAGCAGTTAGTTGTCTGCAAGCGTCTGTGTGTCAGGCCTACAGCGTGTACTCTGCCAACCTCTGCCATTGCACAGTGCCACTCATCTGGTGTCCCAATAGCGTGCATTTAAAACCAAAAAACTTTTTCCACTGTTATAGATTGAATAGCAGTTAGTTGTCTTGAAGCGGGTGTCTGGCCTACAGCGTGTACTCTGCCAACCTCTGCCAGTGCACATTGCCACTCATATCTGGTGTCCCAATAGCGTGCATTTAAAACCAAAAAACTTTTTTTCACTGTTATAGATTGAATAGCAGTTAGTTGTCTTCAAGCGGGTGTCAGGCCAACAGCGTGTACTCTGCCAACCTCTGCCACTGCACAGTGCCACTCATATCTGGTCTCACAGTAGCTTGCACGCATAGTACCACTAATCCCCCCCCAAAAATGACAGGCAGAGGCAGGCCACCCCGCAGGGGCCGTCGTGGTCCTGTGATTCCCTTTTGCCCTAGAATAATGCCCAATTTTAAGAGGCCACGTACCCTGAACTTGAAAAGTTCTGAGGACATAGTTGACTGGCTAACACAGGACACCCAATCTTCCACAGCTTCCGCTCGGAACCTTGACGCACCATCCTCCTCCAGCTTAGCTTCGGGCACCTCTCAAGATACCACTCACCCGCCTGCCGCCACCACCAACACTAGCACCACAGCCACTTCACTTTATCTGTCAGAGGAGTTATTTACACATCCGTTTTAAGAAATGAGTGATGCGCAACCATTATTGCCAGAGGATGTAGATAACAGGGATATGTCTCAGTCAGGCAGCATTACACACATGGATGTACGGTGTGATGATGATGATGTTGTACCCGCTGCTGCTTCCTTTGCTGAGTTGTCAGATACAAGTGAAGCGGTTGATGATGACGATGCGTCCATGGATGTCACGTGGGTGCCCGCTCGGCAAGAAGAACAGGGCGAAAGTTCAGATGGGGAGACGGAGGAGACGAGTTGGAAGCAGGGGGAGGTCGTCGCAAGGAGCTAGTGGCACAGTCAGACAGCATGCATCGGCACCCGGGGTCAGCCCGACAGCATGCCAATCAACGCATGCTGTGTCCACCACCAGAATGCCGTCATTGCAGAGCTCAGCAGTGTGGCATTTTTTTTGTGTGTCTGCCTCTAACAACAGCGATGCCATTTGCAACCTGTGCCAAAAGAAACTGAGTCGTGGGAAGTCCAACACCCACCTAGGTACAACTGCTTTGCGTAGGCACATGATCGCACATTACAAACGCCTATGGGATCAACACATGAGTACAAGCAGCACACAAACTCAAAGCCGCCATCCTCCTCCTGGTCCAGCATCTTCAGCCACGTCAACCACTGCTGTCCTCCTTGCCCCCTCTCAACCATCCGCTACTCCGTCTCTCGCCTTGAGCAGTTCCCGCTCATCTGGTCAGGGCAGGTATATCACCTACACTGCGCATTGGGTAAACCTGCTGACGGCTGCCAAGCATGGAATGCGTGGCTCTGCAGAGGAGTTGGTGACAACGCCACGACTTGCAGGCAGGCCTGCTGCCACCTCCTCTACTCCTCCTACTCCATCCTCTTCCATAACCTCCTCGGCTGAGTCCTCTTCTGCTGCTGCGTCTTGCTCCACATCAACGGCACCCCCCCAGCTCCCCAGGTACTATTCCACATCCCGGATACGGCAGTGTCACGCCGTCTTGGGTTTGACTTGCTTGAAAGCAGAGAGTCACACCGGACAAGCACTCCTGTCTGCCCTGAACGTACAGGTGGAAAAGTGGCTGACTCCGCAGCAACTGGATATCGGCAAAGTGGTTTGTGACAACGGAACAAATTTTTTGGCGTCATTGAAGTTGGCCAAGTTGACACATGTGCCGTGCGTGGCACATGCGTGTAATCTGATCGTACGCTTTGTGCATAAGTACACAGGCTTACAGGACGTCCTGAAACAGGCCAGAAAGGTGTGTGGCCATTTCAGGCGTTCCTACACGGCCATGGCGCACTTTGCAGATATCCAGTGGCGAAACAACATGCCAGTGAGGCGCTTGATTTGCGACAGCCCGACACGTTGGAATTCACTCCTAATGTTCGACCGCCTGCTCCAACAAGAAAAAGCCGTTAATGAATATTTGTATGACCGGGGTGCTAGGACAGCCTCGGGGGAGCTGGGAATTTTTTTGCCACGTTACTGGACGCTCATGCGCAATGCCTGTAGGCTCATGCATCATTTTGAGGAGGTGACAAACCTAGTCAGTCGCACCGAAGGCACCATCAGCGACATCATACCATTTGTTTTCTTCCTGGATCGTGCCCTGCAAAGGGCGCTGGATCAGGCCGTAGATGAGCGTGAAGAGGAAGAGTTGTGGTCACCATCACCACCAGAAACAGCCTTATCAGCATCGCTTGTTGGACCTGCGGCAACGCTGGAAGAGGAATCAGAGGAGGAATGTGGCTTTGAGGAGGAGGAGGAAGACCAACCACAACAGGCATCCCAGGGTGCTCGTTGTCACCTATCTGGTACCCGTGGTGTTGTACGTGGCTGGGGGGAAGAACATACCTTCATTGAGATCACTGAGGAGGAGGAACGGGAAATGAGTAGCTCGGCATTCCAACCTTGTGCAAATGGGGTCTTTCATGCTGTCGTGCCTGTTGAGGGACCCTCGTATAAAAAGGCTGAAGGAGAACGACCTGTACTGGGTGTCCACGCTACTAGACCCCCGGTATAAGCAGAAAGTGGTTGAAATGTTACCAAATTACAATAAGTCGGAAAGGATGCAGCATTTGCTAAATAGATTAAAAAGTATGCTTTACACAGCGTATAAGGGTGATGTCACAGCACAACGGGAATCTAACAGGGGAAGAGGTGAAGGTAATCCTTCTCCTCCCACAACCACACCGGCAAGGACAGGACGCTTTAAAGACGTGTTGTTGATGGAGGACATGCAGAGCTTTTTAAGTCCTACGCATCGCCACAGCCCTTCGAGATCCACCCTCAGAGAACGACTTGACCGACAGGTAGCAGACTACCTCGCCTTAACTGCAGATATCGACACTCTGAGGAGCGATGAACCCCTTGACTACTGGGTGTGCAGGCTTGACCTGTGGCCTGAGCTATCCCAATTTGCGATAGAACTTCTGGCCTGCCCCGCTTCAAGTGTCCTGTCAGAAAGGACCTTCAGTGCAGCAGGAGGTATTGTCACTGAGAAGAGAAGTTGCCTAGGTCAAAAAAGTCTAGATTACTTCACCTTTATTAAGATGAATGAGGGATGGATCCCGAAGGGACTGACAGTGGGCGATACATTCGACTAACAAAGGCCTGATGTGATGAGCTGCCTTGGGCTAAAAATGGTGACCCTATGTAGGAGGAACAGTCCATATTCTGCTCTGTGTCGGTGTGTATCAGGGTCTCTGAGGACAGGTCAATCCATATCTGCCAAGTGACCCTATGTAGGGGGAACAGTCCCTATTCTGCTCTGTCAGTGTGTATCAGGGTCTCTGAGGATAGGTGTCAATCCATATGTCAAGGTGTCAATATGTCATATGTCAGGTGTCAATCCATATCCATGTTAGGTGATTTATGCCCTTTATGGATTAAAACCAGACATCAACTGTGTAATTTTCCATGGGAGTTTTGCCATGGATCCCCCTCCGGCATGCCACAGTCCAGGTGTTAGTCCCCTTGAAACAACTTTTCCATCACTATTGTGGACAGAGTCCCTGTGGGTTTTAAAATTCGCCTGCCCATTAAAGTCTATGGCGGTTCGCAGAAGTTCGCGAACCGAAAATTTTATGTTCGCGACATCACTACTCCTGAGTAGCAGGTGTGCTATTGATATAGAAATGACCTGTGCTGATAACACATGATTTGTTAGCAGTCCGATTAACACTTGTAATTCTTTAGGCAGAGGGAGCCTATCAGATGAGCATGCTGGTGTGATCTCCATTCTTCCTCAGCAGGCAGCAAAACTTACTTTGGACCCCACAGATGTGCCGGTTGTATGTTTGGAATCGGACAGCGGGTGAGGAATTTTAACCTATAAATTTCAAATTCTGTAAAAACTCACTCCTGCTCTTTGTTGCATATATTTATGCATTTTAAATTGGTCCCTGAATGTATTTCCATCAGTGCTTTAAATTCAACAGATTTCTAACTAGTTAGTGTTATATTCATTTAGCAATAGCAAGGTTTTACAGAGCTAATTTTGCTTACTAATAATGGAGTATTTAAGTGTTAAGATTGTAACTGGATTCTTAAAAGGGTTCATTCAAAATATTCACTCCTGACTATTTTGCAGCAAATCCCTACCCACGTTGGACGTTCCATGTCATCCTCCACAAAGAGGGCTTTAATGCCTTTAGGCATTTGATTTGAACAGGATTAAATATCTGCTCACACCAGGGTTACTCCAACACAATATTTTGTTTCCCCTAGGTTGATATATGCAGCGCCAAGAGTGCAGTAGCTCAGCCATAGGGCTTTAAAGGAACCACCATCTAGCCACCCCCTTGTCTCCATAAATATAGTGAAATCTTACTTGTATTCAAGTCTGCAGCTGATGGCTCTGCCCCTGAACTGCTTGTCTGCTGACATAATCAAAAGTGGTGGTCTGAGCCAATCACAATGCTTCCCCATAGGATTGGCTGAGACTGTCAAGGAGGCTGATCAGATCAGAGCACAGCCAGCACAAGTCAAACACAGCCCTGGCCAATCAGCATCTCCTTGTAGAGATCAATTGAATCAATGCATCTCTATGAGGAAAGTTCAGTGTCTACATACAGAGGGTGAAGACACTGAATGGCAGTGCTGCTTACTGTGCAGAATTGCCCCAGGTAGCACCTCTAGCCGCCATCCGAAGAGTAGCCCTAGGCTGTAATGTAAACACTGCATTTTCTCTGAAGACAATGTTTACAGCAAAAAGCCTGAAGGTAATGATTCTACTCACCAGAACAAATGCAATAAGCTGTAGTTTTTCTGGTGACTGTAGTGTCCCTGTAAGTTAGTTCAAATTCTATTTTTTTTCTCTGTGTTCCACCATAATTCAAAGGGATCCTATAGTGCCAGAAAAACAAAACAATTTTCCTGGCACTATAGATTGCTAAGGAGCCCCCTCCCTCCCATGGAGCTGAAGAGGTTAAAACCCCTTCAGTCACTTACCTGAATTCAGCGCCCGTGTCAATCGGTGCTGAGTCAGGTTCCGCCTACACTCCTCCCCAATGGCCGTGCTTGCCACTGAGGGAAGACAGAGCTGCAACGTTGTACATTGCAGTACTAGGTGCAAAAGGGACACAGCACCTAGATTACTTCAATGAGCTGAAGTGGTCTGGGTGCCTACAGTGTTTCTCTTTAGGTGCTCCCCATACAAACTATATATTGTTTAAAGAATAGAAAAGGATTTATTTTAAGATTGTATATGTATACATAGCACAGCATTATTAGGACAACTCCAGGCAGATTTTTATTTTTAAAACAATCACTGTTTAGTAGATTTACTCCCAATGAATACAGGCATGTATTTATTGGGGGTATACCAGGAAAAAAGCTTTTACCTGAGAAGCCTCTGTGCATGTCTGAACTGAGGTATGTGGAGACACTGTCTTGTCTGAATACGCTGGTCATACCTCCCTGGCTGTTCCATAATTTATTTATAAAAACGCACAGTCCTCGTAGAAGTAAACCCTTTTCTAATTTGGGGTAAAATTTGAGTAGTAAAGAAAGATAAAGGATAGTATAAGCCCACTGTCTAAATTACAAGTTTAAAATTTGCCTCTTAAGGGGTTAAATGATAGCCACCTTTCAAATATGGTAATTCATATTCTCCCACTTGTTTGTTGGGGTTAAATACACAATAGCCAACAAGTAGTAACTATGTGAACACTGCACTGCAACTACAATAGTGGAGGTTGTATCAGGCGCTGGTGCACTTTCTCCCCGTTTGTGGGAGAAACTGCACCAGCGCCTGATACAACCTCCACTATCACGACCCATGTGACAAAGGTGGGGGGGGGCGAGCCGCCTTGGGCACACAACGCACCCAAGCCACGGCTGCTCTGGCTGACAGCCCACCCAGGCCAATGGACGCCCGGAGTACTCCTCCTCCTCCACATCTTAAGAAGACCGCCCTCCGCTGGCAGTGACAAACCACCACGGCCTTCCGTAGCACCCGAAGAGGGACGGACACAGCCTCCCTGAGCACCCGAGTCTGTGGGGAGAAGATGCCGACCTGCCACAAGGCCCGGAATTGGCAAGTGGCCTCTGCAAACCCATGCTGCATCTTTGCCCTAGCGGACCCCAACATACGTGCCATCACATTGACCAGCATGGGATTAGGCTGACTGTGGAATTCAACCCTGCCGGCTGAAACACGTTGTACTTTTAGAGAGCACTACACACAGCAGGGGCGAGGTGCACTTTCACACTCCCAAGCTATTAATCCAAGTCTTTGCATGGACTCTGCCCCAATCACTCATTTTTGCCTTGGTCTGCTTCCCCATGCCTAGCACAGATCCGAACAATCAACAGTGGATGTTGGGTTTGGGGAACTGGCATGTTAAAGAACTCTATCTTACAGGGCAATCACGACAGGGAGTGTGGGGTATCGGTGGCCTAACCGCAATGCTTAAATGTTTTCCTTATCTGTCTAGCATGCAGTGTTAAAACCACCATCAAGCCCGGGCCCCTCATGCCTCCATAAATATAGTACAAATGTTACTGTATTCAAGCCTGAAGCTGTAACTCTGCATGCTGTTAGACTCCGAAAAGCAAGCCGTGTGCTGACATAATCAGAAGTGGTAGCCTGATCCAATCACAGTGCTTCTCCATAGGATTGGCTGAGACTGACAAGGAGGCAGATCAGGGGCAGAGCCAGCATGATTCAAACACAGCCCTGGCCAATCAGCATCTCCTCATAGAGATTAATTGAACGAATGACTCTCTATGAGGAAAGTTCAGTGTCTGCATGCAGAGGGAGGAGATACTGAATGTTTGGATGCATTTTAGGCAGCCATGACCCAGGAAGGATCTCTAGCAGCTATCTGAGGAGTGGCCAGTGAAGTTATCGCTAGGCTGTAATGTAAACACTGCATTTTCTCTGAAAAGACAGTGCTTACAGCAAAAAGCCTGAAGGTAATGATTCTACTCACCAGAACAAATTCAATAAGCTGTAGTTGTTCTGGTGACTATAGTGTCCCTTTAATATTCGCCTAGTTAATCAGATGTTATGCTCCCCATTTTACTAGTCTGCCTGGCATTTAATACACCTGTTTATTCCTGTGTTCATAACACGCATAGTCAGTTGATTATAGCCTGCTCTTTACCACGTCGTTTTTTCTCCCCACTGACTATTTCTCCTTCTACTGATTATATAATAGAAAAATGTACAGTTTATTTGAAAGCCATGTCAATGTTTCTCTTGTCTGACTATAATATGCTTGTGATTGCTGTTTGGCTCGGCAAGCTTGTTGTTACTCCATGCACAACAAAAATAAAGAGTGACAACAACAACAAAAAAAAAAGTTGCAGATCTGCATAGATATTTTGTGAAATGTATAAACCAGACATACATTAGTATTCAACACATATTTTTACATTTCTGTTTAATAGATGAAGAAGGGAAGTCTTAGTAGGTAAACAAAATGCAGTACATTGGCATTTTTTTATTCCCTGACAGTAGGGGAGATAAAGTGCATTGAAAAATGCAAATCATGTCCTTCCCCACCCCCTTTGGTTCATATAACCAAGATATCCTAGCGGTCCCCTTCTCTTTCAGTGCTTTGGTAAATACTTGCTAATCTGTCAAACTGTGAGTGAAGCTGTGCCATGCAGTTACAAATATTTAATCCACTAGTTGTTCCCATTAACATATACACATGGATTTCATGCTGCCACTTATGAAATTAAGTCTGATTTTCAAATTGTATACCAAAGTAGCCAACATTAAAACAAGGCAGTCTTGGATTTTTTTTTTGTTTGGCTATTTTGTCACACTTTGAAATTCACACTATGGGTGGAACAAGAAGTTTACAGTTTGTACTTGATTTTTGATACCTGTATCTGATACTGCAACCTGACATTCACAGCAAAAGCAACCAACCCTTTAAAATGTTGTGTTAAATTATTCCTGTTTTTGACTTTTTTTTTTTTTATTCTTGCAGAACCATCATGATTCAAAAACATGACCACTTGACTGTTGCAGTTCACAAAATGTCATCTTAACGGCTTTGAGGAACAGAAGAGAAGTTTTAATACTTGTTTTATTTCATATTTTTTGTAACGGCCCATTTTGGTGAACTGGATTTTGTGCAATTGAGTTTCAATGTCACTGTCATGTTGCTGTTGGAAACACATCCTTTATCAAAGGAGAGAAGCGTTGCTTCACACATTATGGATTTAACATTAGAAGTGGTAAATTAATCTGGTATACATATATTTTCCATAAGTACTCATGACTCCTTTTACAAGGCTTGTGATTTACACAATAAACGAACTTACTGAAAATGTCACTGTTTGAGTACTTAATTGGATTGGTAAATAGGCTGTGCACGCGGCCTAAGGAGCCACTATGCCAGGTAGCACTTGCTATGGGGATAAGAAAATGCATAGATACTTTTAAAGGGACTCTATAGTCGCCAAAACAACTTTAGCTTAATGAAGAAATTTTAATATAGAGAGAACCCCTATTCCCCTGAAGTTTCACTGGTCAATATTTGCCACTTCTGAGTTAAATCACATTTGATTTTGTCTATGTAGCCCTAGGCACAACTAGCCTGCATGAAAAAAGTGGTTTCTTTTTCAATCCGATATTAACTAGCTTATTCTTAATTGTATCTCCTGCTCTGTAAATTGAACTTTACACACACAGGCGGCTCCTGCAAGGTCTGGCAATCTATTAACAGTGCAGGAGGTAAGAAATTAAACAGAATTTGAAATAAAAGGAAGTGTAAACATTAGCTCACACTTTTCAGGAAGGCTGCGCAAGTCACATGCAGGGAGTTGTAACAAGGGCTGTAGAAACAGTGATTTAATGCCAAAATGGCAGTTTCACTTTCATAGCCCATGTGATCGCTCTGAGTCAGAGCGATCACACATGCTGCATTGATACCCAATCTGTCTCCCTGCAGCATGTGTGAGCTGTGAAGTGCAGAGAGACAGATTGGAAAATCCCCCCCCCCCTCCCATCAAACGCCACAACAGCGTACATGTTGTATACAGGTTAAACAGTGGCATGAGTACATGCACAATTTTAGTTTTTACGATATATAGACAATCTTATCTTAACCTATGAGTATGCATAATAAGGTATAGTATACATGTTGAGTAAATGGAGAAAACCAAGAAGTTATGCAAGTTAACCCTTGCTGGATATAAACTAATAACGAGTAACACAATTGGTTAACTTTGAGAGCAGGCCATAGTAGAACATCATATGTGCTGTGCTTTGCTAGAATTTATACATACCGCAACCTAGTCAGGTGTGCCACGTAGTATTTCCTGTGAAAGTAGCCCCTGGGTTGCCCCATCATAGCGCAGTATGTAATAATAAGAATGCATGCATTCAGAGAAAAAATAAACACAAAATCGATGTCTACATGAGCAGGTTTGTAGATCAGTACACATGAGCGTGTTCGATGGGAGAGTGAGGTGTGCATGTGAGTTAATGCTTGTAAACTAAGAATTTATCTCCGTGTTTTGAAGCGTGTGAGTGTACATGTGATACGTGGTTGTGTGGCAAGTCCTGTGTAAGTTCAGTTGGCATTTAAGCAGATACGTGATGCACATTTAATATTTGTGGAGTAAAATAGGCTAACAATCGCAAAGTTATCTACATAAAATAAGTACACTTGTTGTTGCTGGGTAAGCATAATAGCCGTAGATTGACCAATGTGTACTAAAAATACGCTCCTGCCAGTGGCTGTGGAGGGGCCTTATGACACCTGATACTTGTCAAGCTGGGTAGTGTTGTCTGTTCTGTTAGTGTATGTGTTAGTGAATGAGCAGTTCCAGGAGGTGTTGTGTCAAGGAATGTAGTGTATCGTTCTGAGGTGTACTCTCCACTCTTATCGCTAGGTAGTAATATAGCTCGGTAGGTATCTGGGTCCTGGGTGTGTTGTAACCCCGACTGGCTGCCGTGTGTGGCGATGTGCTGCCTTGTTTCCGCTTAGGGCAGAAATGGGGGAGGAAGTGAGGCACATAACCTGATGGGAAGCGTTCTTGTGTATGTCTGACAGCTAGCTAGTTACATTTACTGGTAAATTAATAATAATAATAAACACAAGGATAATCAATATAAAGAAAAGTCTAAGTCATCAGATAGGCAAAGTAGCTAAATTTTGAGGAGAATGGGTTAGTTCCATGGTAGTGAGATCTTACAGTCCCAGCAATTATCGTGTTACGATTTGCACAACTGTTGGGTCTTTCATGTCGGGTTGTCATCATGAGAGCTATTTCCGGACCGTCTTGGAACAAAAGTTTTCACCCTTTCTGGGTTCCACCCATGCCGTGGTTTGGTGGTCTCGGAGGCTGTCGTGGGCCGTAGGGCATCTAGAGGTAATCCCAGCATGGGTAGCAAGTCCTGCGCTCCCTGGAGGTCGTGAATCTCGTGGGTGTTCCCGCCATGTGTCACCAGCAGGGAGCGGTTAAAGCGCCAACGGTATGTTATGCCTTTTTGCTAGAGTAGCGTCGTAAGTGGTTTGAGCGACCGTCTCCTGGCCAAGGTACTGCCGGACAAGTCCGTGAAGAAGGAGAGGGATATGGTTTTAAAGGAGTACTGGGGAAGGTTTTTGACCGCTGCCATGGTTGTGGCTCTGTCTTCCTTGCGCTGGAAGCGGAGTATGATGTCCCTTGAAGCCGCTGGTGGGGCTTTAGTCGATTTGGGAACTCTGTGAACCCCATCCAGGCTTAGTGCCTTGGCCCGCCGCGCGGGCAATAGCGCTGCCAGGAGCCTCCGTGCGAAATGCGGGAGTTCTACCGCCGGCAAGTCGTCTGATGCTCCCCGTACCTTTATGTTGGTTGCTCTTCGTGCGTCTTCCAGCGCGGCGAACCGCCGCTCAAAAGCCTCTGTTTTAGTCTGCAAACCCCTAATCTCTAAGTGCATGGCGGCGATATGGGTAGCAGTGGTAGCGGAGGTATTCTCCAGGGTAGTCAGTCTCCCGGTCATTCCCTGGAGGTCCGTGCGGAGGCCTGCCATTTCTGCCTGGATCGTGGTCTGCAGGCCCGCCAGTAATGCCTTGAGCACCGCTGTCTTGACTGGTGCATTATCAGGGTCTGGTGGTGTGGCTTTGGTTGCCGGTGGACTGGGAGAGGGATGCGTGTCTTCCCCTTGGGAGAAGTCGTCCGACAGGTCGGAGTAAGTCTGGGTATTCGGCAATCTTGGGCCTAGCGCCACATGGCTCCGATATCGAGGCTAAGTCTGGGCTCTTCAGGCTAGCTAGGGTGGGTAGAAGTTAGTGGGGGAATTGGGAATCCATTATGCATGATTAAGTCTCTCAGGAGCCAAAACGCTGCACTTATTTTCGTGAGGTGGTGAACCCACGAATAAATTCACCTTCTATATCCTGGAGTGCTGCCTGTGTCTTTCTTCTTTGGTATTTCAATATGTATAGGTCACATCAAATTAAAGCCTTTTTTGTTGTCTAAAAACCTATATATAATACGTGTTGGTACAATAAATGAGAGATGCAAATTGCAGTTGAACACAAAGAGCAAAAAAAAATGCAAAAATTGCTTGTGTCTTTAAGGGTATGTCCAGTTTCTGATGCTGTGTTCTTAAGGGGTTAAGCTAAAGTTGTTTTGGTGACTAGTGTCCCTTTTAGAGTAATTCTAAGCACAATGGCACATTATTGCAAAGTTGAAGGTGCAGTTCCTCTCAAAGTTGCTTATTGCTCCCTGGCACAATTAAATTGAATGTATATTACAGGGACACAATGTATCAAATACAAAATAAATATAAAAATAACCAGATCTATATTTCTATAGTCTAGGGCCGAGGCTGTGTGTGTCAATTTTGTCCAACTAATGTCTGCAGAGAAAAGGAACTGAGTCACAACCACAAGCATGTATGGTTGATTGCTGCACATAGGGTAGTACAAAATTGGAATTGTGCGGTGTTTAAATTGATAGCAGCTACAGAATGGCTGCTCTCCATTTCTAAAACAGTTTTTTGGGGGGGGCGGGGGGGAGGGGTTGAAAGAGGATGAGACTCCTGATTGGAAGAGTTTCGTCCTGTTGCATTAGAGATGTGTTCAAAATTGCAGTAAAGCTTGTGTAAGATATACTCTTCAAAAATGTATTGATAGATTTTACTGGTTCCTATATTCAAAAAAGGGTTCAAACTCCTTGCCTGGAAATCAGACCTGAAAACTTACCTTCCGTGGCTGGGAAAGTATTTGAAAAAGGTTATTAAGGGATGATATTCAATAATTCCCTGAGAAGAAAGTAGTTATCAGCAAAATTCTGCATGGTTTTATATAGCGCAGGTTATGTCAAACTAACTTGATTGCATTTTACAAAGAAGTAAGTAGAAGTATAGATCAGGGTGTTGCAGTGGATGTAATCTATTTGGATTTTGCCATGGCGTTTGATACAGTTCCACACAAGATTAGTGTTCAAACTCAAAGAAATCGTTCTAGATAAATTCTTGTACTTGGGTAGAACATTGGCTTAAAAACAGAGTACAGGGTGTTGTTATTAATGGTACATTTTCAAGCTGGACAGAGGTGGCAAGTGGTGTCCCTTATGGTTATGTTCCGGGACCCCTTCTATTTAACATGTTTTATAAATGATCTTGAAAAAAGTATTGAAAGTCATGTTTCAGTGTTTGCAGATGACACAAAACTATGTAAAGTAATGCAATGTGAGCAAGATATTACTTTGCTGCAGAGGGATTTAGATAGACTGGGGGACTGGGCACTTAAATGGCAGATGAAATTTAATGTAGAAAAATGCAAAGTTATGCACTTCGGCATAAAGAATGCACAAGCAACTTATACCCTTAATGGAAGCGAATTAGGGATAACACCACACAAAAACGACACTACAATGTGCAATGTCAATCAGCAGTGGCTAAGGCCTTTAAGGTATTGGCATGAAAAAGGGTGTTAATTCTCGGGATGAGAATATCATGTTGACTCTTTATAAATCACTGGTAAGACCACATATTGAATATGCTGTGCAACCTGTTCTAAAGATGGATATTATGGCACTAGAAAAAGTGCAGAAGCAGGAACATTTTAGCTATGAAGACTGGTTAACAAATTTAAAGCTTTTTCGTTTAGAAAAACCTTCCCTCAGAGGGGACATGATAACCTTATACAAATATATCCGGGACCAATACATACCATTGTGTGGAAATCTATTCACAAAAAGGACTTTACATAGGACACAAGGAAAGAAAAATAAGAATATGGAATTCTCTGCCTGGAGAAGTGGTTTTATCAGAGTCCATACAAATGGTTAAACCGCAGCTAGATGCATAATTGCAAAAACAGAATATTCAAGGATAGAATTTTTTTAATGTAGGGTAATAGCTTCTTGATCCAAGAATAAATCTGCCATTCTCGGGTCAAGAGGGAATTTTTTCCCCTAGTTTGATGTAAAATTGGAAGTGTTTAAAATTGGGCTTTTCCCCTTCTTTTGGATCAACAGCAAAAAACAAATGTGAGGAAAGCTGAACTTGATGGACACGTCTCTTTTCAGTCTATGTAACCATGTGTTGAAGCAATTTTATGTCAGGGAGCCTCTATGCTTTGGCATACAGTCCTATTTGAAGAGAGTAGCTCAATGCTTCCCACAGCAAAAAAATATAAATTTTCATATAGAGTAGCTGACCCTAATCATTCAAATATGAAGCCATCACTATGGTAGAAATGAGAACATGCCTGCTTGCATGGGATATTATCAATGCAGAACTAGTGTTGGTTCAGTATGTATTTTGAGCAACAGTAGACCACATTTGCCAACACGAGTACTGCCCACATCCAAAAAAGTCTTACATCCAACCATGACCATGGATCGGCAAATTTATCATGCCACTTTGATTTATTAAAGGGCCAATACTACTTTATCTCGAAGTAGTCTGGATGCAGTGGTCCTTTTTAGTTTTACCCTTGCAATATAAAGCATCAACATTTAGTAGGTATGGCAATGCTTACACTGCAGGGTTAAATAAGCCTAGATGCCTACCTGACAGGCACTGAGGAGCTTTTGCTGTAGGAACAGGTCGACCTTGCTTATCACAGCTAGCCTTCAATAGCAGCGCCACACGCGAGCTTCTAGTCCCAAATATTCCTCTAGGAGGAGCATTACACTGCTCGATGTGTCAGCGTGATATATTGGGAGGCCGGACTTTATCTTGGTGCTGAAAAAAATGAACCAAATACCCTCTCCCTCCCCCCCAAAGATTGGAGTGGAAGGGCTTGAATCTAAATAAAGAGAACACAGGTTTGTATTCCTAACGCTATTGTGTTCCTTTAATCTGAATACCCTAACCAGTTGCAATGTTCATTTCTTGAAGTAGGCTGTAAATAATAAAAATCTGTCTCATTCATAATTGGACAGTGATGCTGACTCAGAAAAGACACACGTAAAAATATCTACCTTTTAGTTGTTGCCTGTCCTCCAAGTTGTTACTTTAATTTGCTCTATAATTCTAACACGTGGACTGTGATCATATTGCTATGAAGGAAAACTTTAATGTGGATGCAAGCACCAGTGCAAGAATTAGTTCAAATAGCCCTTTCTCCCAATCTATTTTTTACACATCTAATGTGGGTGTTTTGGCAGAAACACAATAATATTTTACATATATTTGTAGTTGATTTATACCAACATTTTTGCACAAACACTTTAATTAGTTTAGACGTTTGAGATCTATTTTACATGAATCATTGTCACTTATTGTACTGAATTTCAAATTTTTCTAATTTTCCGTAGCAACTGTACAAAATAGGAAATCACACCAACACATTTTTAGAACACACTTTATTAATGGGAGTTTTCGTTATACATAAGAAATTATAAATAATCTTAAAATGCCTGTCACTGTATATTAACAAAACAAGTGCACACTGACGTAAATCACTATTCACAGACAGTATGCTGGCCACGAAAAAAGCCCTATGTTACATCTGTTCTGTGGGCCTCCAATGCTTGCCAGCTATATAGAATTACGCATTCACTTTATTATTTAATACCAGACATAAAACATAATACTATTGTGGCTTCAAGTTCCAAACAGATAGTTAAGGTAGTGGATTTGGATCACCCTCACTAGTGTGCTGTGTGGCCAGGGATACATTTTTTATTTTTTTTAAAAGGCTACAATAAGTGCGAGGAATATAAGCTGTATTCCTGGCATTATAGCTCCCTCTGCCTCCCCCCTTTCATCGCACCCCCCATTCGGTAAAGGTAAATAAAAGAGTTAAAAACTCTTTACTTCCCCTTTGCCAGCACTGATGTCCCTAGGTGCTGGGCCGACGCTCACCCGCGACATGCTAGTGGTAATACACACGCGTGCCTATTAGACCTCACCATTGAATCAATGCTTTCTTATGGGGTAAAATCTGAAGCTGGATGTCTTCATGCAGAGCATGAGGATGTCCAGCATCAGTTACTGGACCAAAGGTCTGTTTCTATTCCGGAAGCCCTCTAGTGGCTGTCAGGTAGACAGCCACTGTGGGCAGACTTAAGAGCTGCAATGTTTAACATAGCAGTGCTAAGTGTAAAAGGGACACTGCACCCAGACAACTTCAGTTAGCAGAAGTAGTCTGGGTACCTAAAATGGGTCTTACAGTGTCCCTTTAAGTCCATAACATCTTGCATAATGTGCATATTCATCTAGTTCAGTGCCATCTACCTATTTTGTGGAGGGCCATGCCAAAAAGCACATAAATATATAATTTTAAATTCAACCTTCCTCTTACTCCACTTACCCTTATTTGTAAATGGTCTCCTTACACTATCCCCACACTGTCTACATTTAGGTTCTGGTAGAGTTACTTATATCTTCTATACTTCTCTACTGTGGCATGTGAAGTCTCCTTACTTGGGCCAAAAATAGATAATTTTCTATTCAACCTCTGGCAGAATTTATCCAGAAACAGTGACAAGTCTTTGTTTTGCAATTTGTCAATACTGCTTCCTGTGGATTTTGTTCTGTGAAAGACCAGATACTGCATCGTGGGGTTCTGCTTCAATACATCTTATTACTGCACAAATACCACCCACATATATTGTGTATATTTATTTGCCAATGGGGTTAGTGGACATTTTGAGCCGTGTTGTATATTATGGTTATAATAAGACTATTATGTGACTTTATTGATAAGGCATAGTCAATAAATGAGTACCTGATATAATATATAGTAAATCATGGCAGCATGTTTTCATAAGGTTAGGTGGTAGCATTCCTCCTAGATGTCAGGTTTCTGGTTCTGAAACGAAAGCAACACATTTTGATAATCACATGATATACTGCTATATATAAAATTGGTCCTTATATAGTTAATTAAGTCCCTTCTCTTAGAATAGGAACTTTATTTTTTATCCAAGTCCATTTCTAACACAATCTAGTAATTAATGTATTGTGGACCATATAACTGCACATTCTCTGTGCTGGCAAGAGAAGGGGGAGCGGTACAAAAAAAATCTGAATGGATGGAACTGGGAGGGAGTAGACACACAAGACTTACCAGCAAGCTCTGTCTGCAAGGGAAGAATTACCTTACATTTGTCGCCAGTGTGCGCTGACAGACATACAATATACAAAATGCACAGATTTGACAGTAGGCAGCCTTTAACAGAGTAACCCTATATGATGCAACATGTGTAAGAGATCTGAATCTCTACTTTTGTTATCTCCACATTGTTACCCCACTTGGAATTGTAATTAATGCTGAAATAAGCGAAATTAACATATAGTATATTATACGTTAATCACTATTTAGGCATCAAAACAACGTTAGCTTAGTGAACAGTTTTAGTGTATAGATTATGCCCCTGCAATCTCACTGCTCAATTCTCTGCCATTTAGGAGTTAAAGGGACAATCCAGGCACCCAGACCACTACTGCCCATTGGAGTGGTCTGGGTGCCAACTCCCACTACTCTTAACCCTGCAACTGTAATTATGCAGTTTTTTTATAAACTGCAATAATTACATTGCAGGGTTAACTCCACCTCTAGTGGCGTTTTCCTGGCACTGTTTCCCTTTAAATTCCTTTGTTTATGCATAAATGATCATTGAAACTGCAGGAGTATGATCTAGACATACAAATGGCTAAATGATGTTGTTTTGATGCCCTATGAGCAATTTCTTCCTTTGGTACATATTTAAAGCCAGCTTGCAAAAGCTGCAGATCTCTTGTCTGCAGCTTTTGCAAGCTTTCTCCTTTCCCCAAAAAATTATGTCGGGGAAGAGACCAACCAGAGTTTTCATGGAGAAACCTCTGATTTTAGGCTGCGAGAACACACACGCAGCCTTCCAATTTAGACAATTCTCTTTGAGCTAGCCAAGCAAGCATGGCTCTTTCATTAGCTCTGTGGAGCTAGTGGAGCTAGTGGAAGATAACCTCCCTGTATGTCTGATTCACATGGAAGAGCTACTGCAATGATTTATAAAACTGTCAATTTTACAAGCCACAATTAAAATGAGCAAACTAACAGTGCTTTTTGTGTGTGGAGCTTATAATATAAATGACTTGCATGCAATATAGTGAATACAATATATATTCCAAAAATGTTTAGTAGCAAAATGATCAGTCAAGCAGGACTCTATATATTAAATGTTATATGTAATAGCCTTTGTATAATCACTTTCCAGGGTTTTTAGTAAAGTGAAAATACAAAATAAATTTTAGATTAAGGCTAGAGTAGCCAAACTAAAAACAGAGTATTTTCCCAGTTCAGCTTTTTTTTTTTTAACCTTAAGTTTGAAATTAATTTTGTTATGGTTACTTACTAAAATAAACATTCATATGGTCTACAGTAACTGTGTTCTACAGTCGCCCTCAACAAGACAAACTAAATCTAAAATTTTTTTAAAAAAACATTTACTCTTTTTGGTACCAATACAACTTTAATAGGTTATGGCCTCATTAACATGCTGCATATATTTTTTTTTTGCCTGCTGCACCATAAGCCTGTTTTCTTTGGCCCCACTCCAGAAAAAGACTTCTGTATCAAACACTGCTCAGCCACTTACAGTACTGAATAATCTGTACTACATAACCTGTGTTACGAGAGGACAGTCAGGGAAGCATATGGTAAGGATGTCACTACCAGTTTACATACTCTGCAGCCTGGTAGTGAATGAAAAATAGCTTGAATCAGTACTGTTGCATACATTTGATTAGGTAGTCTTTCTGGCACAGAAAGGAGTTGCTAATTAGGCAGGCTTATGGTGCAGCATTCTGCAAAACACTTGTTTTTTGTGCAAAAACTATAAACATTTGAGCATGGAAAAAATATAGCAGATTAAGGAGGCTTAAATCTATCAAATGCATTAAAGAGACAATCTGGACACCAATGCAACTTTAAGTATTGGACTGAAGTCTACAATCACTAATATACTGACTGTCCACTATAAAGGAAAGCTCTGGCCATGCACTTTTTTTAGAAAACCAAGTTAAAATGTATGTTTTTTGCACATAGATGGTGCCTTTTTCTCCTTTTTGAAACATGGCTGAAAATGCTTCTATGGACTGTCAAACAGCCTCTCATTCTCCCTTAGATGCTCCAGGTCTTCACATGATGATGCCATGTGTGTCTAATCATTGGGGTATATATATATATATATATATGAAACATATGGAGACCAGTAAGCTAAACATTTGAGTGTTCAGTTTTCAGTATATTTCTCTAAACGTAAAAAGGCACATAGGCAGATTTACTAAATAATCTTTTCCCAAGTTACCAAGATTCTAAGGGGAAACAAAGTAGCAAACATGGAGGATAAGGTTAGATTTAGAAATAGGGCAGATGAAGATAAGGGAGCAAGAACTGCAGGTTGGTGAACTTTATTTAGGTAGGGTATATCAGTATAACACATTTTCCATGACAGATCGTGATACACTTAGCTAATCAATACAAAACTGCCAATGCTAATAATGAACGTCCACATTAGCAATATGCTGAGCAAGGGGGCAGGTGCCTGGGTTGGTGTCAAACCTTTAAAAATAAATAAAAATGGGGGGGCGGGGCCTGACTACCAAGATGGCCGGACGTGCTCCATGAGGGCTCCCAAGCCATCGAGCACAAATCTGAGTATCCTGCACGACTCAACCATGCCAGCAACCGACACCAGACTACACGGGGAACAGAACGATACCTGTCTTATATCGACACGTCAAGCGAGCACCCTCACCGGCCATGCTGCCTACACCGAAGCGGAGCCTGAAGCGCGGGGGAGGCGGCCGATCCCCCAGCACGGGAACTGCTCATATGCTCCACTCAGAGGCTGCCCCGCTGCCCCCCCCTCTGGACCGGCGGGGGATATCCCGGTCCTCGCTGGGGACGACTACCCCCACAACGCGGCTCAACCAAGTGACTGAACCCGCAAATGCGCGGGATTACAGGGGCGCACACAAGATGGCGACACGAAACACCCTCATCGAACCACCCAAGTGCACCCTAGCTTTCTTTTACCGGCTTCGCTCCAGCCTCTGGACATCGCTCCACACACAGGGTCGGCACTTCAAGCTGGCGATGAAAAGTGTTGCTGCGTGGATCCGCCCAGCTACTCGACGCCTTCTGAGCAGAGGCCCATCCCGAGCCTCCAGATAGCGCCTTCCTCGGAATTCAAAACAGCGGGAAACGAAGACATACCTCCCAGGCAGCGGCTGTCGCCCTCACACACACCAGAGTGAGACCAAGCCCACACATTTCACCTGCCACTCGACAACGCCGGAATCCCCCGGCCAAAGAAAAACGGCACAGCCTCCAACTGGCGACGGACTCGGGCGGGGAACCTCACCAAGGCATAAAGGTGGCGAACTCTTGCCACAGCGCCAACACCGAAAAGTACCCACGGCCCACCTGCCAAGCCTCAAGGGTCGGTATCGGCTGACTGAGATACCATACACCAGAGATGGACTGTGCTCATACAGGGACATTACATGGTCCTATGGTACTCCCCAGATCTCCAAGTGAACTGACCTATTCATGCCGACATACTCGCTAGTAGACAGCCTAACACAGTGGATAATATCAGTGCCTTATTGTGTTTTGTTTTTCTTTTTGTTTAGCTCTGTCTAAAACGTCCTATAGCATACATGTAGCGCGCAATGACTCTTCTTTTATTATCTAATCAGTTGTTAAGCATAGCGTTACCGTAATAACTCGTTGTTTGTTCACATGGTATTTAGCATCATTTGTCCCTAGCATCATGAGGGCTATCCTCAGTCACCGCAAAGTTAAATACCCGGCGGCAACCAAGCATCAGACCTCACCTAGCTAGCTTATTTTGTTACTTACCCATTCTACCTAATTAATGATTTTCATGTCTGTCGTTTTTACACGTGAACCTCCAGCCTTGTTTCTCAGGCAGATGTGTATAATCCAGCATTCAATACACTGCATAGTCTCCTGCAAAAGACACCTAACCCACACACATACTAAACTACTGCGCATTTACTCTCCGCTAATGTTAAATGTTTTATTGAGCTTGTTAATACTTTAAAAAAAAATAAAAATGTGCACACACTCATGCCATTGTTAAACCTGTATGACTATATAAGTACGCTGTTGTGGCGTTTGTGAATGACATGTACCTACCTGCACAACAAAAATAAAGAATTTAAAATAAATAAATAAATAAATAAAAATGGTGTGGAATAGAACCAGGGGATGGAACCTGCAGCCTTCTGGCACCATAACCACTACAGCTCCTTAGTGCTCCTTTTAATCTGCAATGAAAAAGAAGTTAAAAATAGATAAGGCAAGAAACAAAAATATATTGGAAGATAAAACTGTACGTGAAAAGGACAAGTTATCATTCGAGAGGATAGTGGGCTTATAAATAAAGTTACCAAGTGATTGCATGTAAACAGAAATAGTAAATTGTGGCAGACCTAAAGACACATTTCAAGCACCATAACCACTACAGCGCACACTACAATACCGTGGCACCCCTGGCCCCATTGTAAGAACAGTTTGACTTTTATGTCCCTGCCTTTGCTACTTCCGAAAGAAAGCCAGAAGCTCTCTGTCTGAGATAAGCGGTGCACAGCTAGGCTTAACCCAGGTGAGTTAATGGAATCTCCAGCTTAGGAACTACCAGTTCTCTGTTTTCTGTAATAGAGGTGGGGAGTAGCACCTGGTGGACTCTGGGTATAAGTCAAAATGTGCAAACATGGCTTGAATACTTTAAATGTGGGAGGGACACCAGGGTCCTCCTGGCATCATAACCACGTCAGTGTGAGTTGCAGTGGTTATGGTGCTTGTAGTATTTATTTAAACAAGAAGTTCAAAAGTAGGTCTTCAACTTTGGTTAAACAGTGCAGGTTCCAGGATCTTCCTAGAAATATGATCATTTAACCTGTATATGAGTAGACAAAAAGAGATGCATTAAAAAAATATGCAGTAATGTTTCAATACTCCCCCTTTTCTTGCATGTTAATAACTACTTACAGCACATGACCTTATTTACTATAAATATTAATATTGCAGTCCAGACACCATAACATAGGTTGCAATGTGATTTGTAAAATTCATACTGTTACAAGCTTATCCCTTCAGTGAATGATGTCAGGAGTAAGTTATACTTCCTTCTTTGCCAATTTGTACAGCAAAATGTGTACCTTATATACGTTCTCCTCTGCCAATTTGTACAGCGAATATACGCTTTACAAAATTCCCACTTTTCTTGACAGGCTCATGTGTAAAACGATTAGTGAAGTTGTTAAAGGAACACTATACGGTCAGGAACACAAACATGTATTCCTGACCCTATAGTGTTAAAACCACCACCTAGCCTCCCTGGCCCTCCCTAAATATAGTAAAATCTTACTTGTTGTCAAGTCTAAAGCTGCTGGCTCTGCCCCTGTCGGCCTCTGAAACTGCCTGTGTCTGCTGACATCATCAGAAGTGGTGGTCTGAGCCAATGTTTCCCAATAGGATTGGCTGAGACTGTGAAGGAGGCAGATCAGGGGCAGAGCCACACAAGTCAAACACAGGGCTGGCCAATCAGCATCGCCTCATAGAGATGAATTGAATCAATGCATCTCTATGAGGAAAGTTCAGTGTCTGCATACAGAGGGTGGAGGCACTGCCCAAGGAAGCAGCTTTAGCAGCCATCTAAGGAGTGACGAGGGGAATTATCACTAGGCTGTAATGTAAACACTGGATTTTCTCTGAAAAGGCAGTATTTACAGCAAAAAGCCTGAAGAGAATGATTCTGCTCACCAGAACAAATACAATAAGCTGTAGTTGTTCTCGTGACTATAGTGTCCCTGTAATTAAAACACATTGGATTGGTGTATCACAATTGCCATGCATGTAGGACTACAATTCTTCTCTAAGAGAAATATTGGATAAAACCAGAGATCGTCATCATTGAAAATCTTACCATGGGTGGAGGACACTGCCTTATTGCTTTATTACTTTGCATTTTTTTTTTGCAAAGTTGGGTGCATTAGCCTACATCAAAATACTTATGTTAGGGGGGGGGGGGGGGGGGAAGCTATATTTCTAATGCTAATTACAAAGTAGATCATCTGTAACTTAGAACCAACTTATTAAAACCCTTAAAAACCATTAAAGTAAAAATAAGACATGACAAACTAGTCTGTAAAAATCACATATCAAAACTACTTTTACAAATGCAGGACTGCAAGTAACTAGACATCCAAAATTAGCAGAACATTCCATACTGAATGGGGCTTTAGGGACCAGATTGTGATTCAGGGTTTAATCCAACTATGATTTCCCAGCCACCCCTCCGGAACACTTGTGCTGTTTCTAAATTCCATGAAAGGCTTCAACTGCATCTATGACAAAAATAAATAATTCAGAAAATGCTGAATCTCCAGTTTTATAATATCAGCATTTGATGGGCACCCTAAATGTACAGCTACATAATTTCCTGATAAATATTTCATGGCAATGAAATTAGCCACTCAAATTAGGAAAAAGTGTTCATCAGCAAAGGATAAGAATTCTGATTCACACATAAGGGAGGAGTGTTTTCTGACAAAATCAGATCTAAAAATCCCACCTGAGAAAGAACTGCACAGAAGACAATGTATTGTACATGAATGCTTGAGTGTGGACTCCTGATTCCAAATATCCACTTCCAGATTCCCGGGTTTGGCTGTAAAAACAAACAAGACACACGTTACCAACTTTTACCACACATTTTACCTGTTAGAAGTATGTGCTTTCTTACTCCCATGATCCTTCTGTACATGGGTAATGAATTAAATGTAATGCAATGACTTACCGTATATACTCGAGTATAAGTCGAGTTTTTCAGCACATTTTTTGTGCTGAGAAATCCCCACTCGACTTATACTTGAGTCACTGTCTGTATTATGGCAACTTACATTGCCATAATACAGACAAGGACAGCCGGGCTCATTACAAGCCCGGCGGTCCTGTTGGGGGCTGGCAGTGAGCTGTTACTTACCTTTCCTGCAGCTCCTGTCAGCTCCCTTCTCTCTCCTCCGTGCCGGTCAGCTCCCTTCTCCTCCACTGTAAATTTCGCGAGGGCCGCGGAGTCACAGCGCGGCACTTAGACCGCTAGACTTACAGGGGAGCTGACCGGAACGCAGGAGAAGGGAGCTGACAGGAGCTGCAGGAAAGGTAAGTTACAGCTCGCTGCCAGCCCCCCTTCTACACAGCCAATGCCACTGGACCACCAGGGACTGCTATATCCCCCCCCTCCCTGGCCATGTATCAAGCAGGGATAAAAATAATAATAATTTTAAAAAATTATAAAAATGCCCACCCCCCACCAAGGCTCTGCATCACACACACACACACACACACACTGCATTCATACACATTGCATTCACACACACACACACACACACACACACACTGAATTCACACACACTGCATTCATTATATATATATATATATATATATAATATGAATGCAGTGTGTGTGAATATATATATATACATATACACACTGTAAATAAATATTCAATTAATATAATTTTTTGGGGATCTAATTTTATTTAGAAATTTACCAGTAGCTGCTGCATTTCCCACCCTAGTCTTAGACTCGAGTCACTAAGTTTTCCCAGTTTTTTGGGGTAAAATTAGGGAGGTCGACTTATACTCTAGTATATACGGGTACTTCCCTACATGTAAATTTCTACCACAGCTATTGTTAAAAGACCACTATAGGCACCCAGACCACTTCAGCTCAATGAAGTGGTCTGGGTGCCAGGTCCCTCTAGTTTTAACCCTGCAGCTGAAAACATAGCAGTTTCAGAAATGCTATGTTTACACTGAGGGTTAATCCAGCCTCTACTGGCTGTCTCACTGAAAATCACAGTGAGAAGACGCTGGACGTCTATAGGAAAGCATTGAGTAATGCTTTCCTATGTTCGGTTTGAATGCGTGTGTGGCACTTGCCGCGCATGCGGAGCCGACGTCTGCAGGGAGTTAAGAGTTCCCCAGCACAGAGGAAGCCCAGCGCAGGAGAAAGGTAAGTGGCTGAAGGGGTTTTAACCCCTTCAGTATAGAGGTAGGGGGGACCTAATGACCCTATAGTGCAAGGAAATTGAGTTTGCTTTACTGGCACTATAGTGGTCCTTTAAAGAGTAATTGTCACTTTACAGGATTTTTTTAATTATCCAGACGGGGACACCTTGCTCACGGTGCTTAAAGAGATATCCACTATGCCTCACTGATGATGCCTAATAAGGCTGAAACGATCGTCTGGGGTTGCGGTGTCTCTCGTGCAGAGAGAACTTGCTGGCATTTCGGCCCATATGGGTGGGACCAGTCTGATATGTTTCAGAGATGTTCTCTCTGTAATGGCACAAGATGAGCTAAAACCAGCTTGAGTTCTGAGTGGGGACCCACCGAAGGGCAGGCTATATCGGTTGCCGTCTGTTCTCAGAATACTCTTGCGACCCATTTTTTGCTCTCCATTTTTTAAATTAGGTTTAATTATACCTCATCCCACAAAATACGCATTATGTTAAAAATTGTAGAATTTCATGCCTCTTTCAAGGGATACTATAGTCACCAAAACAACTTAACTTAACCCCTTAACACCGCAGCCAAATGTACAAGTTGTGAACGAAACAAAACGTAAACAAAACCTGGCATTTGCGCTATATGTCTGTCCAACCGTAATTCACCTCTTTCATATTAAATTCACCCCCCCTTATTATATATCATTTTATTCAGGGGAAACAGGGCTTTCATTTAATATCAAATATTTAGCTATGAAACATAATTTAATATGAAAAAAATGGGAGAAAATAAGATTTTTTTTGATTTTTTTTGTTCTTCATGACATTTTAACTGTCAATGTCATAATACTGTTTGCTTTTACTGCAATAAAATACACATATTTGTATTCAGCAAAGTCTCACGTGTAAAACAGTACCCCCTATGTACAGGTTTTATGGTGTTTTGGGAAGTTACAGGGTCAAATATAGCGTGTTACATTTGAAATTGAAATTCGCCAGATTGGTTACGTTGCCTTTGAGACTGTATAGTAGCCCAGGAAATAAATTTACACCCATAATGGCATACCATTTGCAATAGTAGACGACCCAAGGTATTGCAAATAAGCGATGTCCAGTCTTTTTTAGTAGCCATTTGGTCACAAACACTGGCCAAAGTTAGCGTTTGTATTTGTTTGTGTGTGAAAAATGCAAAAAACGCCAATTTTGGCCAGTGTTTGTGACTAAGTGGCTACTAAAAAAGACTGGACATACCCCATTTGCAATACCTTTGGTTGTCTACTATTGCAAATGGTATGCCATCATAGGGGTATTTTTCATTCTTGGGCTACCATAGGGTCATAAAGGCAACGTAAGCAATCTGGCGAATTTTAATGTGAAAAAAATTAAACACAAGCCTTATATTTGACGCTGTAATTTTTGAAAACACCATAAAACCTGTACATGAGGGGTACTGTTGTACTCAGGAGACTTCGCTGAACACAAATATTTGTGTTTCAAAACAGTAAAAAGTATTGCAGCAATAATATCGTCCCTGTAAGTGCTGTTTGTGCGTGAAAAATGCAAAAACCGTCACTTTTACTGGCGATATCATGGTTGTAATACATTTTACTGTTTTGAAACACTAATATTTGTGTTCAGCGAAGTCTCCCGAGTAAAACAGTACCCCCCATGTACAGGTTTTATGGTGTCTTGGAAAGTTATAGGGTTAAATATAGTGCTAGCAAATTAAATTCCCTATACTTTCGGCATGGGTGGTCAGGCAGGTCCCGCTAATTGTAATTAATTAGGATACCTAATTATGTAAAATTATTACATAAATATATGTGTAGAATTAATATATGTATATATATACATATGTGTATATATACGTATATATATATATATATTTTTTTTTTAATATTTTTATTTATATATAGGTATATATATAGTGATATATACGTATATATTTATGTATATAGATATATATTATTTCGTTATAAGTGTATTTTGATATAAATATATATATATTAATATCAGAATACAGTTAGAACGAAATAAAACACATCTATATATTTTTTAATATTTTATTTTTAATTATTTTTTTTATTTAATTTTTTTACGTATTTACATATTAATTTTTTTTATATTATTTATAAATATATATATATAACAATAATTATATATATATTTAATCAGTATCAGTCTACGTGTAATTTGATATTAATATATATATATATAATTATATATATATTAATATTAAAATACACCTAGACGGTGTATGTGTATGTGTGTATATGTGTATATATATACTTAGATCATATATATATAATATATATATATGATCTAAGTATATAATTTATTTATTTTTACACTGTTTTAAAACATTTTTATTTGATTTTCAGCCAGCAGGGGGACCAACTGTCATTACAGTTGGTCCCCCTGCTGGCAATGCAGCAGGCAGCTATACCGGCCATGTGATTGTGAGGTCCTCGCAAGGACCTCACTCTCACATGGCCGGGAGGGCTCCTGGAGGGCGGACGTGCCGCGGGGGGCTCCCTGGGAGTCCCCCGAACCGCGATCGCCGGCGTGGGACCGCCAGCGACCGGGTAAGTTACTAAAAACCGGAGGGCGTACTATTACGTCCGGCGGCGTTTAGAGCCGCTTTTAAAAGGACGTAATAGTACGCCCTCCGGTCTTAAGGGGTTAATGAAGCAGTTTTTGTGTACATATCATGTCTCTTAAGTTTCACTGCTCAATTCACTGCAATTTAGGAGTTAAATAACTTGTTTGTTTATGGAGCCCTAACCACACCTCCCCTGGCTGTGACTGGCACAGCCTGCAAGAAAACATTATGGTTTTTATTTTAATTAGATGAAACTTTCTTTAAAAGTTTGTATCTCCTGCTCTGTAAATTTAACTTTAATTACACACATGAGTCTCCTGCAGGGTCTAGCAAGCTATTAGAGCATGAGATAAGAAATTCTAAATTAAACATAATTTGCAATAAAGTGTAAACATTAAACATTTCTTTACAGGAAGTGTTTAGGAACAATGTGTAAGTCAAATGCAAGTAGGTGTGACTAGGGGTGCATAAACAAAATTATTTAACTCATAAATGGCAGAGAATTAAACAGTAAGACTGCAGGGGCATGAGCTATACACTATAACTAATATATATATATATATATATATATATATATATATATATATATATATATAATTAGAACAGTTTATAGGTTATATTAATGTTTTACTTGCTTGTGTAAATTCCAAAGCATTCCCCCTTTAAACAAAACGTTTACACTATATATATATATATATATATATATATATATTCCTTTAAATTCTATAATTTAGACTAAAGCGTTGTACTTACTGGAGATGATCAAAGTTTTCCACCTTTTGTCATGTGGATATTCACAAACCTGCACCTTACAATATACAAAGAACATAAGAGATCAATGCATGCATCTTTTATTTTTAGGATAATTAAACTCTTTATCATAGGCAATGGGGAAAAAACAAACAATTTCTAATTCTGCAGAATTTTTTTATTTAGACATCACTATTCCAGTAACTGGACCCCGACAGTTAAGTAGGGTGACAATAGCAGAGACATCGTAAATACTGCGTTCTGAAGGTTTTCTATGCATGCTATATAGTTCAATTGCAGGCAGTATGCAATAAACCGAATAACAGACCCACACTAAAATTAATTTTACACCCGAGGTCTTCCTGATATCTTACCTTGTTCCTCCTGCATACGTCTATATCTGTTACAAAGTATTCATATGAAAAAAATCACCTCTTTGTAGTTAAACAAACAGAGAAGAATAACCTCTGTTTATTTAATTCAGATAATATAATAGATTACAGAATATATTTTTTTGCATTGCCTTTCAATAGTAATTAAGACAGATGTATCAAATTCAGTAGCAGACAAATCACGTAATGGAGCCATTTTTTTTTTTCCTTCTTATCCTATGGGCTCAGCCGGTACAGTCATTAAGAGCAGTTTCCAAGGCAACAGCTATAATTTGAATAGTGATGCAATATGTTCACTTGCACATTATGGCAGTCAGCTTTACACCGCTGAATAAAATAAAGCATTAAATGTTTGTCTAATGGACAAATTACTACATTTATTATTCTTCCCAATTTTAAAATAAACACCACAAAGCCGGATGTTTGTCAAAATCTATAAAATGAGACGTGTGGCAGGTTTGTGAGTGATTTGATGCTAATGTGTACGGCTGCCTTATTGTTCATTAGTACATTTACTACAACAACAAATAAATGCTTTATTTCTTGACACTTTCAATTACTTTCAATTACAAAACAAAACAAAAAGATACACGTTTTATCAAGGGCTTGCAAAAGCAAAACAAATGAAAAAAATAGAACCCATGAAAAACAAAGGCATTAGAAAGCAGCTTATTAAATGTCTGTGGAAGATAAAACTGAATTGGATAAAGAAAAGTGAATAACAAATTTAAATTGTTGGGGGCGGGGATCATTGGAAGCAACTCCTTAATTATTCCATGATGACAGTCTGGGCCGGAATAATTTCATCTTGTACTTAAAGGGACACTCCAGGCACCCAGACCACTTCTGCCCATTGGAGTGGTCTGGGTGAAAAACTCCCATTACTCTTAACCCTGCAAGTGTAATTATTGCAGTTTTTTTTTTAAATAATTTTTTTTTTCAAGAATTATCTTGCATGGTTAACTCCACCTCTAGTGGCTGTCTACTATGGACTTCCTGGGTCGCTTCTCTTGTGTCCCACATGTTTTCACCCCTTCAGTAACCGGGTTTGGGGGGTGGGAGGGAGAGGGAACCTTCAGTGCCAGGAAAACAGATTGTTTTCCTGGCACTGGAGATTCCCTTTAAGTTACCTCTAGATCAAGCATGTCAAACTCAAAGGCTAACCCGTGCCAAATAAACAAGGTTTAAGTGTATGTGGGCCGCAAAAAAACAAAAACTTCAGTTTTCAGAGAAACGTAGGTTTATTTCGAAAAGTAAAGTATTAAAAAAATGACCCTATGATAATGATCAAAATATGCTATTTGAGATACCAAAAGGCGCCTTCTTTAAAAAAAAATAGTAAGCATTTGTGATAGTTTGGAGCATTATAGTGCTAGTTCAACCTATAAGACATTGCACCATTAAATCCATCTAATAAAATCCACTCTTATGAAGCTGAAACTACCACCTCTCTTATATGGCACTAAAATACCACAAAATAGTGACAAATCTATACATTGGGGTGGGTGGTGTTTTGTTGTATTTATAAGGTATAGCTGAGCAGAATTCGTTTTTTTTTTGTTTTTTTTTTAATCACAGTGCACATATTAGATTTACAAAATATCCAGCATTTTACAAACTTTGACATTGATTAGTGAAAACATGGATACACATTATACACAATGTGAGATACCCTGGAGGGTCGACTTAAAAAAATGGTAAGCCTTCATGAAGTAATTTGGCCAAACAGCTACAATGCCATCAACATGAGACAGATTGATCAAATCCATCTAAAAAAAGTCACACCTAAAAAGCTGAAATGGTGTGGTCTTTTATATGGCACAAGGTAAAGATGTCTCTGCTCGCCGCCTGCCTCAATTCCGTAGAGCAGGCTGTCCCCCCATTCCCAAGTTGCCTCAGCGCCAGGAGGAAGTAATTACACTTCCCTTCACTTCCTTCTGGCACACAGAGTTGCAAGGGGACAGAGAGACAGGAGAATGGCAGACTCTTGACCAGCAGCATCCCACTCCCATCGGGCAAAGCCAACCCCACTAACTTGTGTAGTTAGTGTAGAAAAATCTTGTTCTGGGCTGGCAAATAAGGATGGAGTTACATCATCCACAGCATCGCTAAATATTTCTGTATATATCTTGTTTTTTATACTGAAATGCTACATATACAGGGTCCTTGCACTACGATCACTTCAAAACACTGATATGATTGGAGTAAATTTTAAATTTACATTAACATCTACTGTTGTACTCACTTTATATTAACCAGAGCCTTTACATAGTAGACCTGTTCTGTGACATCTGCAAGTAGTACCTCAGATCCACAGGCTCAGATACTATGGACTTCCTGGGTCGCTTCTCGTGTCCCACATGTGGAAATTTCCTCCATCAGTGCAGGGCAAGTGCAACATTAGAAAGGTTGGAACACTTATTACCCTCAGCACTAACACCATGGATAAAGTATTTTGGGAGAGCTCTGTTTATGGTCTGCGCAGAGTTGGGCCGCCTGTTTGACACGTCTTCTCCCCCTTTACTGATAGGCCCAATCCAGAAACATAGAATGTGACGGCAGATAACCATTCGGCCCATCTAGTCTGCCCAATATTTAAAAATACTTTTAATTAGTCCCTGGCCTTATCTTAAGTCTAGGATAGCCTTATGCCTATCCCACGCATGCTTAAACTCCCTCACTGTGTTAACCTCTACCACTTCAGCTGGAAGGCTATTGTTCACACCTTCTTCTAGAGCACCCTTCTATTCATCACACGTCCATACTGCCCATCGTTGAGAGATATGTATCATCAGGTGTGCATTAAAGGGGCGCTCCAGACCCCTAAAGCACTTTAGCTAGCATAAAAGCTTTCTGTGCTTTTCCCCCATTTTGGAAATAGTGCAGATTTCAGTAGAAATCACTTACATAAATGAACCTGGTTACACCTCCTGACTTTCAAGCAGACAGCAGGTCATGTTACTTCCTGGTTTGGGTAGCTCAGTACTGCTAAACTCAAGAGGCATCAATTGCCCAGAGCACTTACCTTTCAAAGATGTCTCATTGAGCTCAATTAGGAAGTCTGATTGGACAGACAAAGTCTGGGCAGGGTTATACAGGGAGGACTTGTAAAGGCAGCAGACAAGAGGATTTGCAAGCTGTTTTTAGATATAAACGCAGAGAAAATAAATGCATAATTAAATACATGCAGGTCTTCAATAAGGGTAACTCTACTAAACAGTGATTATTTTGTATTTTGGGCAGTAAAGTGTCCCTTTAATATTACATGTGACAGTCAGATACTTTTAATACATACTTAAAAAATAAAATAAAAAGGTTGTCCCTTTCTTTTTTGTGTGCCCAGCCCAGTGCCTTAGCCAGTTAGGAGTCTCATTCTGTTGAATAGGTATCCCATAAACTCCAGTTCAGCTCAGTATAATGAGATAAGTAGCTCAGCAAGTAATATTGCATATGATGAATGGAAATAATAACTAAGCTGCTGCCATCAGCTTAATGACAGATCCTTTAGCTTTGTGAATAAACCCTTCACATTGACTGACCAATTGTGTGACTGCACATGCATGCAGCCACTGTTTGGACTATATGCACACTGTAAAGTTGGAATATAGCTTTTTCATTTGATGTTTGGGACAGTAGTTAAGATGTAGCTGTCTGGGATGTTTGTAAAGGGAAGTTCTTAAAGGGACACTGCAGGCACCCGGACCACTTCTGCCCATTGGAGTGGTCTGGGTGCCTACTCCCACTACCTTTAACCCTGCAACTGTAATTATTGCAGTTTTTTTTATAAACTGCAATAATTACCTTGCAGGGTTAACTCCACCTCTAGTGGCTGTCTACTAGACAGCCACTAGAGGACACTTCCGTGTTCATAGAACACTAAAAGTGTGTTATAACGTCGTTGGACGTCCTCACGCTATGTGAGGAACTCCAGCGTCGCTGAAATCCCTATTGGAAAGCATTATTCAAGGCTTTCTTATGGGGAGGTCTATTGCGCGTGCGCGGCATTGCTGTGCATGTGCATTAGGTCTCCCTTTTATTCCAGAAGTTTGGTCCTTAAGGGGTTAAAGGGACACTATAGTCGTCAGAACCACAACAGCTTGATGTAGTTGTTCAGGTGTCTATAGCCTTTCAGTGAAAAGGCAGTGTTTACATTGCTGCTTAGTAACACGTCTAGTGATAGTCACTCAGAATGCCACCAGAGTCCTTGATCACTGCTGCACAGTGTGCAGCACCCACGTTCAGTGTCTCCAAGCTCTGTATGGAGGCGCTGAATGTTTCACATAGAGATTCATTAATTCAACACATCTCTATGAAGAGATGCGGATTTGCACATTTGCTGCACATGCACAAAATCCCCCCAATGCTTTACTAAGGGAAAGCATCGGCTTAGCTGAGATCATAAAAGATTGATAATCTCAGCCATGGAGGTGGGACCAGCCACTACAAAACTGGAACGGCGTGGGAAAAAAGGTGAGTGAAAATACCTTCCTCATGCGATCGGAGGGGGTAGGTACCTAAATGCGCACAAACACTCTGACAGGCACACACACACTCTGACAACAGGCTTGCACGCACACACTGACATGCTAGCGCGTGCGCACACACACACTCACTCTGAAAGGCTAAAAAACACACTCACTCACATGTTTGTTTTAATTGAAACCCACTAGGCTTACCTACCTTTGGGAGAGTGGATCTTTCCCTAGGGTCCAGTGGGGCTTCCCTCTCTTCCTGCATGCGAGGGAGCAGTAATCGTACTTCAGTTCCTCTCTGCTCCCTCGTGCTCTGTAGTGATGCCGGGGCCGGAATGACGTCGTATTCCAGCTTCCGGCATCATTAAACAGCACGAGGGAGTAGAGAGGTGCAGCAATTAGAGTACTGCTCCCTCGGCCGGACACCTAATTGCTTGGCTGATCCAATATTCCCAGCGGCCACATCCAAAGCTCCCTAACTAAAGAGCTGGCAAATCACAGTCGCCGGGGCGAAATTTGAGTGGTCTGGTGCATTAGACTGCAGGGTTAAGACAACCTCTAGTTGCCAGAGACGCTACCTGTTCTCTAACAGGAGTTTAACTCCTTGAAACGATGTGGGACATCCTCACACTTAGCATTAGGACGTCTAATGTCTTAAAATTCCCAATAGGAAATCACTGATTCGATACACTTGCTGCACATGCAAATTCCTATAGGGAAGCATTGGGAGGCTAATATGCATGCGGGGCAAAACGCAGCACCATTCAGCATTGAATTAATGCATTCTCGATGAGGAACGTTCATTGTGCAGCACTGACCCAGGAAGAACCTCTAGTGTCCATTTGAGTGACTGCCACTAAAGGTGCCTCAAGGAAGTAATGTCTGAAAAGGCAGTATTTACATTAAAAGGCCTGAAGGGGCATACTATAAACACCAAAGCAACACGAAGCTGTTGTTCTGGTGACTATAGTGTTTCTTAAAGTATCCATTAAAGGAACACTATCGAGATGAAGTGTTCGGATGGCAGTGGCCTCATCCTTTTAACTCTGCAGTTTTTGCTACTAGAGGCACTTCCACTGCACTGAATGAGCGGAGAAGATTGAAGATTGGGTTGGACATCAACAGAGGAAACACTACAGGAGGAGGAGAGGCAAGGGCTGAATGGGGCATACCATAGCGTTAGGAATAGTTTTGTATTCATAATGCTATAGTATTCTTTTAAGATGGTGATTTGCTATATAAAGCTATTGAGGACTAAAATTATCAGGCTCAACAAACCACTGAGGCAGACGAGACTGAATAGAATTACATTCCACATAAGCTACTTGTCTATTTTAGTTGTTGCTTTACTATGTCATTACAGCCGATGTATATGTCAACTTCCATCAAGCTCAGCCAGAATCTCACTAGGTATGATTGGAGTTCTAGTTCCGAGGGGGAGGCAACTTTTTGACAGGGCATAAATACCAAACTTGTGACTTTTTTTTTACCTAAGAATGTCAAAAATACTACACTGATTCAGGTTTTCTTTTTATAAGTGAGTTGGAGAGTTAACCTCGTCAAGACCACATGACAGTCTATGATGTCATACAGTGAAGGGCTTTAACGCTTGTTGACAGACTGACATGCATTAAAAGTACCCTTAGGGTTAAATCCCTGCTGGTATCAAGGAGCACCAGGTATAATTTGATACTTAAGGGTCCCCTCTGTCAGCTGGGGCCCACACTTAGTGGCCCCAGACTAACAGAAGAGCTATGTGAATGCTGCACATAGCCCTTTAAATCCATTTAAATACTGCAGTGGAGCGTAATAGCTCAGCTACAGTAATTTTATGCTTGCATCCAGCCTGTCAATTTCAAAAAATCAGAAAACTCCAGTTGTCTTTCCATACCTTAGGGTTCCCTCTGTCATCAGAAGCCACAGTTAGTGGCCCTAGACTAACATATGAGAAATGCACATAACTCTTTAAATGACTGCAGCTTAGCAATCACAGTAAGCTGCCATCATTCTGAATCTACCCCCATGATGAAGACCCCCAGGGACTGAAAAGACCCTGGTAAGGTCTCCGTGCATGCCCCTTTACCAAGTGATTGGCTTCATACTGCAATTACTCATAGAGCACTCTGTACTGTGTAAACTGAAAAATCATTCTGCTGATTTCAGTACTGACATAAGCATAAGAAATCCCTGAGGTATGATTACGAGTTAGATTATGGGTAGCATTAGAGGAAGAGGTATACATGTGGGTTATCATTGTACTCAAGAACAGTAGCAAAAAACAAACATGGAGTGCTTACAGTAGTGGAAAGCACACAAAAAATACTATTTTGACAGAGGTTCATGATAAAATGGTTACATAAGATTTGTAAAAATGCTATTGGTTAAATAGCCTGGGGGATGACCTTCCTACAAATATATACTTGTGTAGTGGTTTTGGATTCTGTAATTTTCATGAAAAATTTGGCATACTGAGATGACAGCTTTAATAATGGTCAAAGACTTGTTTTATAACCTCTAAAATTGATTGAAATAATAGACATATTCTGCATTTTAACAATCAGGACTAAATAGTGATTGTTTTTTAAATTGCACTTTGTCTAGAAATTATTAAAAGTAAAAACAGAAGAAAATGCTAGTTTTTTTTTAGTAAGTTATTTCCCATTTTTCCTTTAAAAAGCATTATATAATAGGCACGGGTGCACTTAGAGAGTGTGAAAAGTTTGGGAGGAAGAACAAAGATAGGAAAGATCACACTAACTAAACCCAGTGTTTATGAAAATACTGTGTTTTGGTTGCAGTAACCCTTTGAGTATGCTTATCAGCATTGAAATGATAAGTGGAAGGATGTGCCCGGGCGGTTGCTTACCTCAAGGGGTTAAACCACTAAAGAATGGCTTAACCATAGTCTTTAAATCGCCCATAAGTTCTCCCCCTGTACTTCCATTGCAGTCAGAGGCTTGAATCAGGAATCCTTGGACTGGGAGTCGCTTAAAGAATCAAAGTGTCAGCTGACAATCTCAGAAGTCCCTATTCACAAAACGGAGTGAAGAGGTTAATGGTTCAACCTCCTTGAGGTAAGCCGGTTCTCATGAACTCCTTGCACCACAACAACTTCAATTCAATTAAATTATGGTGGTCAGTGTCCCTTTATTTGGTGTAGGGTGCCTAAAACAGGTGGGCAGCTGTTCATTCCAAAACAGAAATTAGTGGGAAGCACTGAGGTCTAATATATACCTAAAAGGCTGCAACTTACACTTGGATCCACTGTCCAGCACAGATGGTAACAAAGACTTTCTGAAGGTGTGCTAGGTCACTATTTCTTTGTAACAAAGAGAGGTGGAAATCAAGGCATGTCACACTGAGATACTGTGATGAAGCCATTTTATATAAATGTATGACATAAGACCACCAAGTATACAAAATGGGCAGAGCTTGACCAGGATTATGATCCACTTCCAAATGTCATTGTAATCAAGCCTCATTCGTGCCTGAATATAGTTCTCTTTTAGCCAATTTGCCTTACTATCTCATCCGATGTATATTTTACATGACCAACTCAGAAAAGAATTTTCACACAGAACGTTAGGAATTGAAGTCTAGCAGGAGACGGTTACTTCTTGCACTCAATTTCATGGAACATGAAGTTGTTGGTGATTGTGTTTTTTTACCTGTGACCTCTGCAACACCTAGGAAAAGCAGATGTCCAAAAAAAAAAAAAAAAGAAAAAAAAAAAAGTATTTACATGTTTCTTTGTTCAGAGTTGGGGTTAAAGTTCCAGAGAGAGAGAGAGAGATAAGTCCATTGGTCTCTTCTTACCTTCATTTGTTAAATCTTTTTTGAACAGTTTATGTGCAAATGTGGTTTCATCTCCTATAATGCTACAGCCACTAGAGGTGGAGTTAAAGGGATTCTGTAGTGCCAGGAAAACAAAGCCATTTTCCTGGCACAATAGAATCCTACAGTGCCCCCCCTCCCTCGTGGCTGAAGGCATTAAAACCCCTTCAGTCACTCACCTGAATCCAGCGCAGATGTCACTCAGTGTGGGGTCAGGCTCCTCCCACGCTGAAGTCAGCCGGAAATGGCCCGAGCTCGCATTAGGATTTCCCCATAGGAAAGCATTAAAAGGATCACTATAGGGTCAGGAACACAAACATGTATTCCTGACACTAGTGTTAAAAGCACCATCTAGCCCCTCCGGGCCCCGCATGCCTCCATAAATATAGTAAACATCTTACTGTATTCAAGCCTGAAGCTGTAACTCTGCATGCTGTTAGACTCAGATAAACAAGCAGTCTGCTGACATGATCAGAAGTGGTAGCCTGATCCAATCACAACGCTTCCCCATAGGATTGGCTGAGACTGACAAGGAGGCAGATCAGGGGCAGAGCCAGCATGATTCAAACACAGCCCTGGCCAATCAGCATCTCCTCAAAGAGATGAATTGAATCAATGAATCTCTATAAGGAAAGTTCAGTGTCTGCATGCAGAGAGAGGATATACTGAATGTTTGGATGCATTTTAGGCAGCCATGACCCAGGAAGGATCTCTAACAGCTAATGAAGTTATCACTAGTTATCAGCCAGTGAAGTTATCACTAGGCTGTAATGTAAACCCTGCATTTTCTCTGAAAAGACAGTGTTTACAGCAAAAAGCCTGAAGGTAATGATTCTACTCACCAGAACAAATTCAATAAGCTGTAGTTCTGGTGACTATAGTTTCCCTTTAATGCTTTCCTATGAGGAAAAAATCTGACGCTAAAGGATGTCTGGTAGACAGCCACTAGAGGGGGAGTTACGATCACCAGTGTTTAGCTTGTGTTCCGTGACCACAGAAATTAGACATACCGTGGTCTATTTTGTTAAAAGCTTTACAAATAAAGCAAAAAAATATATATACCTCGGGTCTAGTTGAATTGAAAACTAAAAGGGACACGGATATAGTCACCAGAACATTTACAGCTTAATGTAGTTCTGGTGAGTGTATAGTATTTCTCTGCAGGCATTTTAATGTAAACACTGCTTTTTCAGAGGTGGGGTGGGGTGGGGTGTGTGTACCTTCTATTGAACACTTTAGGCTATCTTCCATAGACTTCAGTGTTGCACTCATGTTCACACATAAGAGTACAACAGTAACAAAGGCTCCTGGTGGATGTAGTACCAGAAGCTGAATTGAAGATAGCAGTGCTGGTAAAAGAGAGCCTCAGGTAAATATATATTTCACTTCCTTCTCTCTCTCCAGACACTGCACAGAGAGTGGGCATGTCATGTTTTGGAGTTTCAGCAAAAACCTTGAAAGTGAGTTTTAAAGAGGTACCATAAAATCACTATTCCTCACTTTTAAAGTGCGTTTGACAAGAACTAGAAATGTCAGCAATGATGTATTTGGTGATTTGGCCACACCAATTTGTTGCTGGTCCTTTCAGTGTTGAATCAATAAAGGAAGCATAACTTTTTTGGCATGTCCATATCATATACCCCAGCTCCAAGGACACAATACATGCTCAGACCATAAAATAAATAAAAAAAGAAGACGTATAACAAATGAAACTTGATCAGGACAGGCTAAGTGGAGGGCTTTGGGGATTCTTTCATTTTGTCAAACCAATTAAAAGCAATTTAACAAAAATATGAGGGATTTTACCATAGTGTTTATGGTGCCTGGAACACATCTGTAAGTCAAAGAAGCAATTCCCAAAGTAAAAGATCTACAAGCAACCATGTAAGGGGTCGTCAGAACCATGAATGGGATTGATTCACACAGAATATAAACATTTATCTCCCACTGCTTATTAAAACTTCCAAGTAGTTTATTGGCGGACAATTTAAGAGCACCTATTAATATAACATCAGATGTGTAGCTGCAGAGCTCACATTGACTTGTGAGAAACTGCTTAGACATTGGTTGGGTCTAGAAATATAGCAAAACATGGAAAAAAAAAAAAACCAACCGGTTTTCCTGGGGGAAAGTATCAAGAATACATTTTACTATTCTATTTAACTTCTCAAAGGTAAATGGACATTCCAATAGATTTACATAATAGGACATTAAAGTTTACCAAGACCACTTCATCTCAATGAAGCAGTCTGTGTGCAGAGGCCCTGTCCTTTTAACCCTGTTATGTAAAACATAATATATATTAGACAATGATTTGCAGTTTTCTTTCCCCAAGAGCCACCTTACCTTTCTGCAAGAGATATCCATGGGGACACACCTTTCAAACATAATCAGGGCAGCAGTTTCAGATATTCACCTGATCCCTAGCAGCAACAAGCCCATGTTGATGAAGTCACCTCTTCTTGTGTGCTCCCATCCGTTGGATGGCAAAAATCGTAGCAAATTATCTCATTGGCTCTGGCACTGCTGCATCCTGACCAAGAACCACAGCCAGATCTCAGAAGACAATGTGCTGCAAACTTTATTCCTCTTCTTGGGCTGCTCTCATTGTGTCACTCACAAATGCTCCTGCTGCAATACTTTGCACCCATGAACAAGTAATTGACTTCAACCAAAGAACAACAAAGGTGCAAAACCTAGCCAGATGGACACAGCAGCTAGAGCACAATTTGGTCTCAAAGTTGGATCCAAAGTATTCATGCTTTGCCTTACAGTGAGAGACGTATGGAACAAATTGTGGTTCCTGATGCTAATGTAAAGCCCAGTGTGAATGCACATCCAGTGTGTTACAGAGCCTCTATCCCCTTGCCTCAAGGATGATCAATGAAAAGGGAGAAATGAAACTCCGGTAACCCACAGAAACTCTTCTCCTTAGATCTAACACCCATCACTGTAAAACTGTGCTCAGATCCCAGAAGCAGGTGGCTCCTCAATTTGTTAACAAGGTTTAGTGTAATTTTTTTTTTTTTAATTTTAAATTTATTACAATCACTAGGCTGATTGTTTTCTTTGGTGTGAATTCTGCTGCAAACGATACGTGATATAAGAAAAAAAAATCAAACTTCAAATTAAAACCAAATTAGGATTTTGATGAACAAAACAAAATCAAATGCTTTAACTGCGGCATCTGTGCTCTTCAAAAGTAGTGGTGTCAGCATCAGACATGGGACGACAGGCTCAGAAATTTCTGCTTCTTGCAAATAATAAAAATCCCTCATAAGGTGAAGGAGCCGCCAAAAGGCCCGTTCCATGCAAATATAATGGACACTGCAAACACTTGATCTTCCTTTGGTAAACGGAAATAAAAAAAAAAATAAACAAAAAGGTAAAAACAAAGTTTAACATTTTTTTTTTTTAAAGTAAAAAAACGAAAAACTTAAGATGAACACGTCAATGTTTTGTTTTTTCAACTGCTTGTAGATTATAAAATCTTGCCTTTGTTCTAATAAATCAAGCATTTAGAAACAGTACCCTTAAGCTGCAAAACAAAAGGGTAGTAAGGTTTGTTGTCAATTCACTTCCAGGCAGAAAGACATTTTCCTCAAAAGAAACAAATTTATTGAGAATGAAACAAAATCAGGTCAACTGTGTGTGTACGCTTTGTATGACCACTTAAGTTATGTGAGCCAGAAAGGGGTACTCCTCACTTTCCAGAAATCTTGTGTGTACAGCACAAAGTAACGAAGTCAAGACGTTTTTCACTTAAAAACACGGAAACTGGCATCACAATAGCAGTTACACAATATTCATATATAATTTTTTTTAAACTGCCAATTTTAGTAAAATGTGCATGTACTAAACAAACACTTTTCCATCAATTTTCCTCTTGTTAAACGGCCCCTTGAAGATTAGAATCCTCTTTTCTCAGTTGCCAGCTGTAAATTTTTTGGGGGGAAACATTGTTTTAATATTAAACAAGTGAAATCTTAAAATACCCTGACAGGAGTATTAAAAATAAAAAATATATAACAGCCAGAAATTAAGTGTTTCAACAAGAAGTCTGCTTTGTATTTACTCTGCACCAATTTTATCAAAAAAAGGATACACAAACCATCCATGCAAGTCAAAGTCTTACTATGCACTGTATAAGATCAAAAGTATATAGTGTGCTTGTATACAAAAACACACATATGCATGGTACACTTTCCCAGAGCACAATATTCACACACTTATATTATTGCTATTGAGCTTTAGTCTCACTACTCAATTCTTTCATTTTGGAGTTAAACCACTTTTGTTTCTGTTTATGCAGCCCTAGCCACACCACCCCAGGAAAAATAAAATGTAATGAAAAAAATAATTACAAATGATTTAATTTGCAATTAGATATTAAATTGTTTTCTAAGTTTATATCCAATACTGTAAAGCGCTACGGAATCTGTTGGCGCTATATAAATGGCGATAATATCTCCTGCTCTGTAAACTGAACTTTAAATCACACACAGGAGGCTCTTGCAGGAGATATAAGGTTCTAAATTAAACAATGTGCAATAAAGGAAGTTTAAAAATTAGATGTCTCCTTACAGGAAGTGTTTAGGAAGGCGGTGCAAGTAAAATTGTGTGACTAGGACTGCATAAACAAGGTGATTTAACTCATAAATGGCAGATAATTGACCAGTGAAGCTGCAGGGGCATGCTTTATATACCAAGACTGCGTCATTAAGTCAAAAGTTGTTTTGGTGACTATAGTGTCCCTTTAAATGTAGCCTTCATTAAACCCAAGTGATATATTAAATGCTTGTGCTCAAGAGAGTAACAATGTTATACTGTGGTACTGTTGCATTTTAGAACAATTTGCAGTAGCAAGTTTCAAAAGATTTATTTTCATAAAAGGGCTGATACATCTACTGTAATTATAACAGCATTTCTGTCTCAATGACTTTAGATAGTACTGTTACCCAAGTACTGTTTAAAGTGTTTGAGCAGAGCATAAAATACACAATTTCCCTCTCAATCTATACATTTAGTTTCTATATTACTAAATAATCTATAGGTCTCTTCGTAACAAGATAGTCATGTCATAATGGCATTTGTCCAAATCTTTTCAAAAAGAAGATATGCTGTACACTAGGACTTTTGGTGGCATGCAGGGAGCTTAGGGACACTGAACATTTGTTTGTTTACAAAGAATATGTTTTTAAATGTTTTTTCCCTCTGCACTTATCAAGGCATAGATATTTATGGAATCCAAGTCACTCCATCAGGTCAGTGATGAATCTGTTCTATCAGGTAGATAACCAAAATGGGACTGCCATAAAATGGTAAAAGAATAAATGTGTTGACGTATGACTTGTGTTAATGCAAGCAGATTAACACATACCGTTAATGAAATTGACAAGTCATGTTTGTTTCAAATGTTGATAACCCTACTGCATCTCATTTTTACATTACACTAACATTCACACTCTAAATAAAAAAAAATGCCTAACAATCATGATAAGCAGGAGAGAGGTTGCAAGGGTAACGTCAGTCTATTACTAGACTCCCTCCATAGTAAAATTCAGATATTCGTGGTCAGAGAGAAGTAAATATCCATGCTGAACAGTGGACCAAAGTCAGATCAAATATATTACTCATCTGTGATCCCTAGTACATAGCAAAGGAAAAAAAAAGTATATTAAAAAAATAAATTATAGATATCCTTTTAAGTTAGAAAAAAAAAGCTTTAATACAGCTTTTTGAGGCATGTCAAGGATCTAACCTGAAAGGAGATATCTTGTGCATACAAAAAGGCACTTGAGAGGAATTGCATGTAATACATTTTCATTCTAAAGTAAACTGCTGCCACACAACACTCAAACAGCACACTCTATACAATCTCAATGTGGGTGTCATTGGTGCAGAATAAAAAGCAAGATTTCCACTGAAAACAGAAATAATCTGCTGTTGAGTATGGAAAAACAAACAAACTACCTGATATTGTTAAAAGTATAAATGCACTAATTACAGTTTAAGCACAGTATAGAGAAATAAACAGATTTAATCCACTGCTAGTCACTGGAATTACTATGCAACAACCATGCAAAAAAATAAAATAAAAAATACATCGAACATTTCAGAAGACTAGATATACTTCCACAGAAGAGAAATTTTATAAATTGGGTACAAAGGTTCTAGTATAAGAATATACTCTATTTAACATGTGAAATATTACAGAACCGTGTCTGCAATAAATGATTGAAAAGGTAAACCTGTATGAATTTAGATTTTAAAGAAAGGTTTATGAACCAGTTTCCTGTGCTACTTTCATGTCATGTTAATTTACGGAGCATATACCTTGAGACTCCAATATTTTACAACACAAACAATCCACTTTTAGATTAACATTTAAAGAAACAAAAAGAATTATGGAAAAACAATATGTGTCTACTTTGATAAGAAAAAAAAAATACTAAAGCTTCATGGATCAGGAAAATGTAAAGGGCTAGGCCATACAAAATGTTGATACACGGGGCGCATTTAACTTGCTGGATTTTAGTTTGCCAATTTCACACTAATAAAATCATGCATTCTTGTTTGTAAAGATAGCCATATATTGTTTTACCATATAATACATTTTTATGCATATGGGGGAAACAATTGCATGATCAAAAGCAGATGATGCACCATTCTACACATGCACAAGACAATGCTATTTTCTTACAATAAGAAATTAGATATTCTCAAACAGCTTGAATTCTGTTAACAAAAATAGCAGGGATGCATTAGTACAACAGATTGAAGCATGGGAATGTGTTTACTATACAAACTGGGCTTTTGAACCTTTACACAACTGGCTCCAATCAAATTAACATGAAAACATTTGTTCTATGAAGCACCACTAATTTGCATTCTAGTGTAAGCACAACATATTGAGTTTTTTTTTTTTTTAGTTTTTTAAACGGTTTCTTCAACATTTACCAGTCACTTCTACAAACCTTGACTGCATTATGGGATACAGTGATACTAACTGACAAACTCAGTTAAAAATATCTGCAAACATACAATGCCTTTCACATTACTAACAGGAGAAAAAGGTTATATATGTTGCAGTTGTCCAAGTGTTATATGGGAGAGGTAGTAAATAGCCATTTTAGAATTACTATAAACAATCTTAGACACTTCACTAAAGTATTTGACTGCAGTGGCTTGAAAGTCGAGAGCTACAGAAGAAGCTTTGCTACTAGGAAACATAACTTAAAGCAAAAGAAAAAAAAGTCACTTGAATAACAGTGTTAAAACAAAATAGCATGCATAACTTTAGGAATGTACTGTAATTTATAAAATTATCTATATATGAAAAAAAAAAAAAACTATTTTGAAAAGAGGAAAAAAAAAAAAAAAAAAAAAAGTTTTCCAGAAGGAGTAAAACCAACTTTAATGTTAATTACTCGACTGTGGAATAATTGTGTGATTTGTCATTTTCTTATTACTCCCCTGGGCCAAATAGAAAAGAAATGCCCAGGCTCTGCAATAAAAGATGATGCTCATTCTTGCATTAGGTATGTTATACTACAGACTAACCATTAAAAGGGTGGACATTTGATGCAGTAAAAAAAAAAAATAAAAAAATTGCAAAGCTGGCATGCATGTCAGATTTCAAGTAGCTAACATTTGGTGTTTAGTGAATTCAACTTTGGTGGCCATCTTGGGAAAACACAACTTAGATGCAACTATATTTCAAGTTGCACATCTAAATGAATGCATGAAGAACACCATGTTATTCACACACACAAAAAAATAAAAATAAAAAAAATAAACATCCAGGGTCATAAGAAAAATATAAAAACGCTTAAGTGGATGACAAAGCAGCAGTCAAGTATTCACTTTATACATTGCACTGTTAATATATAGAGTCTGCATTGGAAGTTGCCAAAACTCAGATGACAGAACATAGCACTCACAATAATGGTTGCATGCTAAGAAATATGGACCACCACAAGTCATTTTGGGACAAGCTGTTAAATGTGTATGTTTGACAGCATAGATACGGTTTCAAAAGGTGTTTGCTGGCACATTGTAAAGATGGAATTTAATTCTCAATAATGAGACAATTTGGCACAGCATCTCTGTCACTTTGCATTACATGGGATGTTCTTTATAAATTATTTTTTTAAAGCTCTGAATGGTTCAGTTTTTTGCCAATTTCCAGTGAAATCAAAAACAAATAAACCGGAGGCTCAGTAACCTTAACTCCAGTTATTTTTAGTGCTGTAGTTAAAAGCCTGTAACAGAAAAAAGGCTTATTGAATATAAAATTAATCTTGTAGGTTATAGCTGGTCACAGTATCCATCAGGAAGAAAAAGCAAGCTCCTCCTAGACCAAATGGTTAGTGCTAACTTGTAATCAAAATAACTGATGGAGGGGTCAATTCAGCACAAGACACAAACTAGCTAGATTGGAGTATCTTGGCGCAGTAATTGAAACAGGATTGGAGCATGGGAGTTAGTAATAGACAAAATTAAAAAGCAAACAATTTTTAAGTTCAGGTAAATGGAGTGCAATTCCCCAAAAGCAATTGGGCCTGCTAAAAAAAAAAAAATACTAAAATATGTTATAAGAGTTATAACCTACAAGATCTCAGACAAACAAAATGGAATTATAATATATGAAATGTCTCAATACTCATAGGGATATTCTACATATCCATACAAATTTGCCATTAGATCAAAGCATGTATTAAGGCTACAACTAGCAGACAGGAAAATGTTGACTGAAGTACATAACTGATACCTAACCAGTATAAGACTATATATGATTTTCTTAACAGGATACAAACTTCAGTACATAGACTGGAATACCAATAACAAAACTAAGATTATACTGTATCCCATAATACCTTGTGAACATGGTAGGTACGAACATTGAATTAGGATGCCCCACGCACTATAACCATAATAAGGTAGTCTTCCTCTGATTTAGCAAGGGTTCTTGCTGATGAATCCAAAAACTGTTGGGAAAATTCACAAGGTGGGAAAGCATGTAGAACGCCAGTGTGATCTTTGTCTTTATTACCCCCTACAGGAAGGCTTATGACACCAGCAGCCTGCTTTTGCTTTAAATAGGATACAAGGTTCCTCAGAGGTCGTTGAGTTGAGCTGGCTTGATCTCCAAGAGAACTATCCTCAAAGGAACCAGGAACAGCAAGCAGGATAGCAAAGCCATTAGGACCTGCCACTTTGATGCGTCGAGTAACTTCATCCAGCTTGGGCTGGTCGAGGCGCAGTCGTTGCGTAATCTTTAACTGGGCTACTTTTCCACCAGAAGTTCCTTCAACAAGCAGACTAGTTGCAACACCAAGATTTCCTTGTAGTAGATGCATGTTGGACGGAAAATTACTATTTTTCAGAAGCAGCATACCTTGCCATGCCAAGCACAGTTTCTGTGGAACATCTTGTTTTTGAGGAGATTTAATTTTTTTACTTGGCTCATCCTTTTTTAAAGGACTTTTAATTTCCAGGTTTCTGTGCTTCCTGTCTCTTTCAACAGAGTTCTTTATGTCACGCCTGTCTACTTGATTTCTTTCAAGACTTCCCCTTCTTTCTCTGGATGGGGAAGGACGGTCAGTTCGATTTGTTGGTCTATCAGTTTCACTGTACCGGCTATCACGTCCTCCAGTGTCATCAGGAGTATGCTCTGGAGTAGCACAGTGTCTTTTTCTGGACCGATCACTCTCTGGAGACCTATCTAGATGACGACTTTCGTCAATTAGCCTCCTTTTCCTGGGCTGATCTCTGTTTACAATATCTCTTTCACGATCTCGGTCCACAGACCAACCATCAACCCGACGGTCAATTGTTTCCAGAGCATCATATGTAGTTCGGTTCCTGTCTCGGACAGATGGCGGTGCCCACTCATTGTCTGTATATAGTTCTCTTTCCCTGTCTCTGTATAAGACAGGGGGTGTGCGATTTGCAGGTCTAAGAGCATCTTGAGCCCTGTGTCCAAATGAATCCCCAACCAAGTCATAATGGGGTAGTGATAACGGTTGAAGGTAGTGGTGATGATAACGGATTTCTGTGTCAGCAAAATCGACTCGAAGCCTTCTGTGCTCCCCTCCTAAAGGAAATCCTCTCATTTGGGTACATGCAGCTTGAGCAGCATCCAGGCTTTCATACTGTATATAAGCCCAGCTGTCCCCTTTGTGGTAGTCAATATATCTGATGGTGCCAAACCTGTCAAATTCCCTTGCAAGAGCAGTCATTGGAACCCAGTGCCCCAGCCCGCCCACCCACAAGCGGTTGGTTGGCGTTGGTTTGCCATAGCCAATCTTTACCGTATTACGCAAGATCAGTTTCCCAGACATGGCCATCTTGGCCCGGTGAGCCATATCCAAGTTTTCAAATTTGAGAAAGCCATAGGTAGACGCTTGCCCTCGGCCAGCCCTCTTTATATCCACTTCTGTTATTGTCCCAAAGCGTTGAAAGGCTCTACGCAGGTCGTTCTCTGTGACGGTGACATCCAGGTTGCCCAAAAACAGAGTCCTGTTGGCCCTCTTGTCATCCTCTGGGGGGATCACCTCCTCCCTGAAGCTCAGGCGGGGCTCCAGCGGGTAGCTAGGCCGCACTCGGTTCTCATACACACCGTAGTCTCTGTCTCTATCCAGGTCTCTGGCCAGTGGGGGAGGGGGAGGAGGTAGACGGCCCAGGGCGAGCTGCTGCAGCCGGTAGTCTCTGTATCCCAGGCCGGCAGGGGAGAGGCCTCGCTGGCCGGGCGGGTGCCGCTGGGCCGGCACGGTGCTAGGAATGGCGGAGTAGGGCTCCTTCACCCCGGGGGAGCGGCTGCGCCTCCTGTTACCGCCGCCGCCGCCCCCGCTCAGGTACACGGCCTCGATCTTCAGCGGCCTGTCGTAAAGCACCAGCCGGCCGCGGGCGTGCTTGGCGGCCCGGGCGTCCTCCGTGCGCCTGAAGTTGACCAGGGCCACGCGCTCGTCCCCCGCGCGGGAGATCTTGACGCTGACGTCGCCGAACTTCTTGAACTCGTGGAAGAGGCCGTCCTCCACCGCCTCGTCGCTCAGAGAGGAGCCCAGCTCGCTGATCCGCAGGGACTTGTACTCGGCCTCGGCCCGGCTCTCCGCCCCGCGGCCGCCCGCCCGGCTCTCCCCGCCGCCTTTGCCGCCGCTGCTGCCGCTCCCGCTGCTGGCCCCCGGGGAGCCATAGCTGTGCAGGCCCTGGCCGGCTCTCCCGGGGGGCGGCTCGTACTCTCGGCCGCCGGACAGGCCCTTGTCCAGGTGAAGGCCGCGGCGGCCCCCGCTGCTCTCCGAGGCCTTGGCTGTGGCGCTGCTGCCGTTACTGCCGACGGCCGAGCCGAGTTTCTTGCTGCCGCGGTCTCTGATGGCTTCCTCCGCCGCCCGGGACCGCTTGGCCTTGGCCGGTGAACGCTCTTTTCCTTTCATGGCGATTTCTGGAGGGATCGTGTTCTTACAAACTACTTCCCGGCGCCATCTTGCCGGTGGTGCTAATGCAGAATCCGCCCTTCGCGCTGATTGGGTAGAGCAGAGGACGATCGGGCTTGCTATTGGTTGGATTGGCTGTCACTCAAAACGGCTCGGGCAGCTACGGCTTACGTTTTTGATTCGTGCCTTTCCGGCACCCCTTCGTGCCCAGACACTAATGCTGCAAGCTGTCATAGCGGTCATGTCCGCCAGGGGCAGTCACGAGTAATGCAAATAGTAACACAATTCAACTCCAATTCAGCAATTTTCACAGCTTGGCTGTTTTAGCCTGAATTTCTACCATTCTTTGGTTATTGGTTTATTCACAGAGTTATTACCAGAGTGAGAATTCAGTGAATTTCATATTTAAGGCCAGAGTAGTCGATACAGAAAGCACAGCTGAATCAGAGACTTTCCATTTTTACTATTTTGATCTTGGATTGGAAATGCACTTTGAATGCTCACCTTAGTGAATAACCTTATCATTGTTATTGAGAAAAAACAAAAAGAGTGAATTGTTAGGAATTCAAGTTCTAGATGAAATTAGTAAACATTGTACAAGTGAGAATGGCGCTATATAAAAATGTTTTCAGCCAACTTCATTTCATTACAATCAAAGGTTTAGAGGAAAAAATAGTCAGGGCTGTTCACTAGTGATGTCGCGAACACGAAATTTTCGGTTCGCGAACGGCGGACGGGAACTTCCGCAAATGTTCGCGAACGGGCGAACCGCCATAGACTTCAATGGGCAGGCGAATTTTAAAACACACAGGGACTCTTTCTGGCCACAATAGTGATGGAAACGTTGTTTCAAGGGGACTAACACCTGGACTGTGGCATGCCAGAGGGGGATCCATGGCAAAGCTCCCATGGAAAATGACACAGTTGATGCAGAGTCTGGTTTTAATCCATAAAGGGCATAAATCACCTAACATTCCTAAATAGTTTGGAATAACGTGCTTTAAAACATCAGGTATGATGTTGTATCGATCAGGTAGTGTAAGGGTTACGCCCGCTTCACAGTGACAGACCAAACTCCCCGTTTAACGCACCGCAAACAACCGCAAACAGTCCATTTACACAACCGCAAACTCCCCATTTGCACATGTTTTAGTGCAAACTAGTCTAACTACTAATATAGTTGAAACATGCTACTTTTATTCATGCCAGACAACCATGCAGGCCAGACTAACAAACATGCCAGGGCCAATCATAGTTAACCACCTCAGATAGTAACATGGCTCCCTCTATATACAGAGTAACATGGCTCCCTCTATATACAGTCTAAACACGGCTCCTCTCTATATACAGAATAACATGGCTCCCTCTATATACAGAGTAACATGGCTCCCCTCTATATACAATGTAAACATGGCTCCTCTCTATATACAGAGTAACATGGCTCCCCTCTATATACAGTCTAAACACGGCTCCTCTATATACAGAGTAACATGGTTCCCTCTATATACAGTGTAAACATGGCTCCTCTCTATATACAGAGTAACATGGCTTCCCTCTATATACCGTGTAAACATGGCTCCCTCTATATAAAGAATAACATGGCTCCCTCTATATACAGAGTAACATGGCTTCCCTCTATATACCGTGTAAACATGGCTCCCTCTATATACAGAGTAACATGGCTCCCTCTAAATACAGAGTAACATGGCTAACCTCTATATACCGTGTAAACATGGCTCCCCTCTATATACAGTGTAAACATGGCTCCCTCTATATACAGAGTAAACATGGCTCCCTCTATATACAGTGTAACATGGCCCCCCTCTATATACAGTGTAAACACGGCTCCTCTCTATATACAGAGTAACATGGTTCCCTCTATATACAGTGTAAACATGGCTCCTCTCTATATACAGAGTAACATGGTTCCCTCTATATACAGTGTAAACATGGCTCCTCTCTATATACAGAGTAACATGGCTTCCCTCTATATACTGTGTAAACATGGCTCCCTCTATATACAGAATAACATGGCTCCCTCTATATACACAGTAACATGGCTTCCCTCTATATACCGTGTAAACATGGCTCCCCTCTATATACAGTGTAAACATGGCTCCCTCTATATACAGAGTAACATGGCTCCCTCTATATACAGTGTAACATGGCTCCCCTCTATATACAGAGTAACATGGCTCCCCTCTATATACAGTGTAAACATGGCTCCTCTCTATATACCATGTAACAAGCTCCCCTCTATATACAGTGTAAATACGGCTCCTCTCTATATACAGAGTAACATGGTTGCCTCTATATACAGTGTAAACATGGCTCACTCTATATACAGAGTAACATGGCCCCCCTCTATATACAGTCTAAACACGGCTCCTCTCTATATACAGAGTAACATGCCTCCCTCTATATACAGTGTAAACATGGCTCCTCTCTATATACCATGTAACAAGCTCCCCTCTATATACAGTGTAAACACGGCTCCTCTCTATATACAGAGTAACATGGTTCCCTCTATATACAGTGTAAACATGGCTCCCTCTATATACAGTGTAACATGGCTCCCCTCTATATACAGAGTAACATGGCTCCCCTCTATATACAGTGTAAACATGGCTCCTCTCTATATACAGAGTAACATGGCTCCCCTCTATATACAGTGTAAACACGGCTCCTCTCTATATACAGAGTAACATGGTTCCCTCTATATACAGTGTAAACATGGCTCCTCTCTATATACAGAGTAACATGGCTTCCCTCTATATACCGTGTAAACATGGCTTCTCTATATACAGAATAACATGGCTCCCTCTATATACAGAGTAACATGGCTTCCCTCTATATACCGTGTAAACATGGCTCCCTCTATATACAGAGTAACATGGCTCCCTCCATATACAGAGTAACATGGCTTCCCTCTATATACCGTGTAAACATGGCTCCCCTCTATATACAGTGTAAACATGGCTCCCTCTATATACAGAGTAACATGGCTCCCTCTATATACAGTGTAACATGGCTCCCCTCTATATACAGAGTAACATGGCTCCCCTCTATATACAGTGTAAACATGGCTCCTCTCTATATACAGAGTAACATGGTTCCCTCTCTATACAGTGTAAACATGGCTCCTCTCTATATACAGAGTAACATGGCTTCCCTCTATATACAGAATAACATGGCTCCCTCTATATACAGAGTAACATGGCTCCCCTCTATATACAGTCAGGGCCAGCCTTAGGCATTCATACGCCCTGTGCGAAAAATCTTCACAGCGCCCCCCCCCCCGTCATCCATGTATGCTGTAATGTTTGTGTTGTCTGTGTATGTGATAGTAGGTGTGATGACTGTGTGTGATATGTATGCTATGTGTGATATTTGTAATGGGTGTATTAACAGTGTGTGATATGCGTGTATTGGTTGCATGTGACACACACACACACACAGAGTCAGATGGCCATACACACACACAGGAAGACATCCACACACACAGGCAGACAGTCATACACACACACAAAGACACACAAAGGCAAACAGTCACACACACACACAGACACACACAGGCAGACAGTCAGTCATACACACAGACACACAGTCATACACACAGACACACACAGAGGCAGACAGTAATACACACAGACACACAGAGGCAGACAGTCATACACACACACACAGGCAGACAGTCATACACACACACACAGGCAAACAGTCATATATATATATACAGAGTAACATGGCTTCCCTCTATATACCGTGTAAACATGGCTCCCTCTATATACAGAGTAACATGGCTCCCTCTAAATACAGAGTAACATGGCTAACCTCTATATACCGTGTAAACATGGCTCCCCTCTATATACAGTGTAAACATGGCTCCCTCTATATACAGAGTAACATGGCTCCCTCTATATACAGTGTAACATGGCCCCCCTCTATATACAGTGTAAACACGGCTCCTCTCTATATACAGAGTAACATGGTTCCCTCTATATACAGTGTAAACATGGCTTCTCTCTATATACAGAGTAACATGGTTCCCTCTATATACAGTGTAAACATGGCTCCTCTCTATATACAGAGTAACATGGCTTCCCTCTATATACTGTGTAAACATGGCTCCCTCTATATACAGAATAACATGGCTCCCTCTATATACACAGTAACATGGCTTCCCTCTATATACCGTGTAAACATGGCTCCCCTCTATATACAGTGTAAACATGGCTCCCTCTATATACAGAGTAACATGGCTCCCTCTATATACAGTGTAACATGGCTCCCCTCTATATACAGAGTAACATGGCTCCCCTCTATATACAGTGTAAACATGGCTCCTCTCTATATGCCATGTAACAAGCTCCCCTCTATATACAGTGTAAATACGGCTCCTCTCTATATACAGAGTAACATGGTTCCCTCTATATACAGTGTAAACATGGCTCACTCTATATACAGAGTAACATGGCTCCCCTCTATATACAGTCTAAACACGGCTCCTCTCTATATACAGAGTAACATGCCTCCCTCTATATACAGTGTAAACATGGCTCCTCTCTATATACCATGTAACAAGCTCCCCTCTATATACAGTGTAAACACGGCTCCTCTCTATATACAGAGTAACATGGTTCCCTCTATATACAGTGTAAACATGGCTCACTCTATATACAGAGTAACATGGCTCCCTCTATATACAGTGTAGCATGGCTCCCCTCTATATACAGAGTAACATGGCTCCCCTCTATATACAGTGTAAACACGGCTCCTCTCTATATACAGTGTAAACCCGGCTCCTCTCTATATACAGAGTAACATGGTTCCCTCTATATACAGTGTAAACATGGCTCACTCTATATACAGAGTAACATGGCTCCCTCTATATACAGTGTAACATGGCTCCCCTCTATATACAGAGTAACATGGCTCCCCTCTATATACAGTGTAAACATGGCTCCTCTCTATATACAGAGTAACATGGCTTCCCTCTATATACCGTGTAAACATGGCTTCTCTATATACAGAATAACATGGCTCCCTCTATATACAGAGTAACATGGCTTCCCTCTATATACCGTGTAAACATGGCTCCCTCTATATACAGAGTAACATGGCTCCCTCCATATACAGAGTAACATGGCTTCCCTCTATATACCGTGTAAACATGGCTCCCCTCTATATACAGTGTAAACATGGCTCCCTCTATATACAGAGTAACATGGCTCCCTCTATATACAGTGTAACATGGCTCCCCTCTATATACAGAGTAACATGGCTCCTCTCTATATACAGAGTAACATGGTTCCCTCTCTATACAGTGTAAACATGGCTCCTCTCTATATACAGAGTAACATGGCTCCCCTCTATATACAGTCAGGGCCAGCCTTAGGCATTCAGACGCCCTGTGCGAAAAATCTTCACAGCGCCCCCCCCGGTCATCCATGTATGCTGTAATGTTTGTGTTGTCTGTGTATGTGATAGTAGGTGTGATGACTGTGTGTGATATGTATGCTGTCAGACCTTCCGGCATTCGCTAACCGTGGACTTCCGGGTTCTCGGAGCGCGGCCACTCCCCCTCCTATGACGTGGTCGTTCCCAGGGTTCATAGAGAGACCGCGTCAACACCACAGTGCTGGATCAACTCGAAAGCTCCCGCGAACTTCAAACTGAATATTTACTTCTACTGTGTATCGGACCCGGACTGTTTAATCGTTTACCCTCCTTCTCCTCTCCTACGACCTCGGACTGTTTTTGGATATTCTCTTGCCTGCTGCAACCTCGATTCTCTGTGGAATCTCTATCACCAATTTGGATTATCGCTCCTTCATAAGTTAAGTAAACCAGATTGGCTCAAGCTTAATATATAACCATCCTAATTCTAAGTGGTTCGCTATCTGCTCCACCTAAACTCCTAACCTTGTTTTCAACACCTACTAATTAATCATCTGCATCCTAATTTGGAACTTCTCGCTGGTTGTGTTAAATTTACCTTATCTTAAAACAACTTCAACTCCGCTGCTGTTTATAACCTGCCAGGAATTAAAGAGACAGTTCAAATTGATTATCTTTTTTATTTAAAAGCAATAAACATTATCAAACTCAGAAATCTGCAGTTGTTTCCATCTTATCAACAATTGAGCATTACAGATTGATCCAGCACCATTAATGGATACAGCAGATCTCACTTCTGAAATCACCAGATTAAACCAAAGAGTGGATACTCTTACTCAAGGCATGCAAGATCTACAGATCACCAATGAAAGAATCCTTACTTATGTAAGGGACTTGCAAACCCATACTCCTCACACAGTTACACACTCGGCTAGTGACCCTGCTGTCTCCAACCCCGAAAAATTCTCTGGAGACAGGTCCCAATACCGAGAGTTTATCAATTCTTGCAAGTTGTTGATTGCATTAAAACCCCGATCATATCCCACTGAAAGATCTAAAGTTTGTTCTGTTATTTCATTTTTGAGAGGTGAACCCATGGCCTGGGCTCATTCCTTTCTTGAGAATGATGATCCCATATTGGATTCTCTGGATGAATTCTTTGAAGCCATGTCTCTTCTTTACGAAGACCCAAACAAACAAGCGACTGCAGATTTAACCATTAGAACACTGCAGCAAAGAAACCGGCCTGTCGAAGATTACATTGCTGAATTCAAACGATGGGCACCAGAAACTCAGTGGAATGACATAACTCTACGTAACCAGTTCCGTATTGGGTTATCTGAAGCTGTCAAAGATGAGCTCTCCAGAACTGAACTACCTACTACACTAAATACACTTATCCAACTGTCAATCAGTATCGACAGAAGACTTAGGGAAAGAAAAGCTGAGAAATCACTCACTAGCTCTCTATGGAAAAAACCCTTCACCTCTTCAAAGGCACCGGAGAAACCTATAACTCCCGCTGAACCTATGGAAATAGGGGTTGTGAGAAGTCCTCTTACTCCAGAAGAGAGAACCAGAAGAAGACAAATGAACCTCTGCATGTACTGTGCTTCGCAAGAACATGTGGTCCCAGACTGTCCCCTATTGAAACGTCCAAGAGGCGGTAAGCATGGTTCTACCACGACTGTAATGAGTGTACTTCCTTCTAAACCAACCTCTCATTTCTCCTCTGTCTCTCTCATATTACAGTGGGACAAAGAAAGAATTACGACTAAGGCCATTATTGATTCCGGTGCTAATGGGGTGTTCCTGGACTCATCCTTTGTTACAAAAAATAAAATTCCTTGTGTTCAAAAACGTAATTCCGTCTCTGTCAGAGTTATTGATGGCTCCTTAATCTCCTCGGGGCCCATTCGCCTTGAAACTGTCCCTTTAAGGACTACTACTAATTATGTCCATTCTGAATTTCTTGTTTTTGATGTCATAAATTCTCCTCTTTATCCAATAATATTAGGGATAGACTGGTTACGGACTCACAACCCACTTATTACATGGGCTCCTTTCTCTCTCACGTTTAACTCTGCATATTGCCAGGGAACATGTCTACAACACATCCCCATTTTGCATGTTACTGGGGAATCCACTATACCTTCCAGCTATTCAGAGTTCGCTGATGTGTTCAGTAAAAAGGAAGCAGAGACACTTCCTCCTCATCGACCCTATGATTGTCCGATTGACCTTGTTCCTGGTGCTCCTATCCCTTTTGGACATATTTATCCTCTCTCTGAATCAGAGTTAAAAACCCTCAAGGAATACCTAGATGAAAACCTCCGTAAGGGGTTCATTAGACCTTCCTGTTCACCAGCCGCTTCCAGCATGTTTTTTGTAAGAAACAAGGACCAGACTATACGGCCAATCATCGATTACAGGTCTTTAAATAAAATAACTATCAAGAATCGTTACCCTCTTCCCCTGATCAATGAGTTGATTGAAAGATTAAGAACAGCTACCATCTACACTAAACTTGACCTTCGTGGGGCATATAACCTTGTTAGAATCAAGGCCAATGATGAATGGAAAACGGCGTTCAGGACCCGATATGGTCTTTACGAATATCTTGTCATGCCCTTCGGGCTATGTAACGCCCCTGCAACCTTTCAGCATTTCATTAACGATATCTTCCGAGATCTCCTAGACGTTTGTGTCATCATTTACTTAGATGATATTCTCATCTACTCCAACAACCTTGAAGAACACAGAAAACACGTGAGATGGGTATTATCCAGATTAAGAACACACAAATTATACGCAAAACCAGAAAAATGTATATTTGAAGTCAATGAAATCACTTTTTTTGGGATATGTTATCTCCCCTCATTCAATAAGTATGGATACCTCCAAAATAGATTGCATTGTCAACTGGTCTACTCCTACTAATACTAAAGACTTACAACGTTTTCTGGGATTTGCCAACTTCTATAGGAAGTTCATTAAAAATTACTCCAAGGTTGCTCATCCCCTCAACCTGCTCAATAGCAGTAAACGGTCCTTTGCTTGGAACGAAGAGGCTCAAGCAGCCTTTGATGAATTAAAACGGAGATTCACAAGTGCTCCCATTCTTCAACTACCTAATCCTGCTTTTCTCTACGTCATGGAAACGGATGCTTCTGACACAGCTATCGGGGCTGTCCTCTCTCAACACCAAACGCCTCAAGATCCTCTCCATCCAGTAGCTTTTTTTTCACGATCTTTGTCTCCTGCTGAACGAAATTATCCTGTAGGAGAAAAAGAATTATTAAGTATTAAAGCTGCATTCGAAAACTGGCGTCACATACTTGAAGACACACGCACTCCTGTAATTGTTTATACCGACCACAGGAACCTTGAATATCTTCATTCCAACAAAACACTCTCTGCCAGACAAGTACGCTGGAATCTTTTCTTTTCCCGTTTCAATTTTCAAATCATCTACAGACCTGGATCCAGAAACAAAAAGGCAGATGCCCTGTCCAGAATTCACCAAGATCTTCCTGTAACCGAAACTCAACCTCCTAAAATCATAGGTATTATTTCGTCATTAATTGATGATATTAAACATCTTAAAGAAGAAGATCTTGAACTTCCCAAACAAGGCAATCTATCAAAAAAGGACGGTATGTACTACTTCAAAGACAGGTTATACATTCCTCCCTTGCTTAGGAATAAAATACTCTCCTTGATTCATGATTCCCCTCTGGCTGGTCATCCTGGTACAAGGAAAACACTGGAGCTGTCTAAAAGATATTACTGGTGGCCTCGCCAGGACAGAACCATAGAATCTTATGTCAAAAACTGCCCAACCTGTCTGAGATCAAAATCTGACCATCATCCACCATTCGGTCAATTACTGAGCCTACCTGTTCCAGAAAGACCTTGGCAGTCCATCTCAATGGATTTCTTGGTAGAACTCCCTCCTTCGCAACATCATACCACCATTCTGGTAGTGGTAGACCGTTTCACCAAGATGTCCCATTTTATTCCTTTAAAGAAATTACCCTCTTCATCTGAACTTGCAAAAATATTCATCAACAACATCGTGAAACTCCATGGTCTTCCTGAAGAAATCATATCAGACAGAGGAACACAGTTCACCTCCAAATTCTGGAATGAGATGTGTTCCTCCCTCAACATTCAACGTAAATTATCTTCAGCCTATCATCCCCAAACCAACGGACAAACAGAGAGAGTTAATCAATGTGTTGAACAATACTTGCGGTGTTATTGCTCTCATTTACAAGATGATTGGATCACGTGGTTACCAATGGCAGAGTTCTCATACAACAACTCGGTACATGCTAGTAGCAAAATGACTCCATTCTTCTCAAATTTTGGATTCCATCCTTCTTCATTCCCCGATCAAGGACTTCCTTCTTCTAATCCATACGTCTCCAACCATAACTCGTTCATGTCTGCCCTCTTCCTCAGGTTACGTGATAACCTTAAAAATGCATCATCTGCTCAGAAAAAGTTTTTCGATACTGGTAGACGACCTTCCCCTACTTACAAGGTTGGTGATCTAGTATGGCTCTCTTCAAAAAACATTGTCACCAACCGTCCCTCAAAGAAACTGAGTTCACTCTTCCTTGGCCCTTTTCGTATATTGTCGCTTATCAACGAAAACGTGGTTAGATTGAAACTTCCACCTACCATGAAACTACATCCAGTCTTCCATGTGTCATTGCTTAAACCACACCACTCCGACCCTTTCATGAGGGATGTTCTTACCACTCCTGATCCCATTCTGGTACAAGGTGAAGAGGAATACGAGGTCCAGAGGATTCTCGATTCACGAATCCATCGTGGTTCCTTACAATATCTTGTCCGGTGGAAGGGCTACGGAGTTGACGAAGATTCATGGGTGTCGTCCTCCGCGGTGCATGCTCGTCGACTTATCAATGCGTACCATGCTCGCTACCCATCCAGACCTCGTTGACAGCATCCGGTGGCTGCTTCTTATGAGGGGGGTTCTGTCAGACCTTCCGGCATTCGCTAACCGTGGACTTCCGGGTTCTCGGAGCGCGGCCACTCCCCCTCCTATGACGTGGTCGTTCCCAGGGTTCATAGAGAGACCGCGTCAACACCACAGTGCTGGATCAACTCGAAAGCTCCCGCGAACTTCAAACTGAATATTTACTTCTACTGTGTATCGGACCCGGACTGTTTAATCGTTTACCCTCCTTCTCCTCTCCTACGACCTCGGACTGTTTTTGGATATTCTCTTGCCTGCTGCAACCTCGATTCTCTGTGGAATCTCTATCACCAATTTGGATTATCGCTCCTTCATAAGTTAAGTAAACCAGATTGGCTCAAGCTTAATATATAACCATCCTAATTCTAAGTGGTTCGCTATCTGCTCCACCTAAACTCCTAACCTTGTTTTCAACACCTACTAATTAATCATCTGCATCCTAATTTGGAACTTCTCGCTGGTTGTGTTAAATTTACCTTATCTTAAAACAACTTCAACTCCGCTGCTGTTTATAACCTGCCAGGAATTAAAGAGACAGTTCAAATTGATTATCTTTTTTATTTAAAAGCAATAAACATTATCAAACTCAGAAATCTGCAGTTGTTTCCATCTTATCAACAATTGAGCATTACATATGCTATGTGTGATATTTGTAATGGGTGTATTAACAGTGTGTGATATGCGTGTATTGGTTGCATGTGACACACACACACACAGAGTCAGATGGCCATACACACACACAGGAAGACATCCACACACACAGGCAGACAGTCATACACACACACAAAGACACACAAAGGCAAACAGTCACACACACACACACAGACACACACAGGCAGACAGTCAGTCATACACACAGACACACAGTCATACACACAGACACACACAGAGGCAGACAGTAATACACACACACAGACACACAGAGGCAGACAGTCATACACACACACACACAGGCAGACAGTCATACACACACACACAGGCAGACAGTCATACACACACACACACACACACAGACAGTAATACACACAGGCAGACAGTCATACACACACACACAGGCAGACAGTCATACACACACACACACAGGCAGACAGTCATACACACACACACACACACAGACAGTAATACACACAGGCAGACAGTCATACACACAGACACACAGAGGCAGACAGTCATACACACACACAGGCAGACAGTCATACACACACACACACACACACACACACACAGACAGTAATACACACAGGCAGACAGTCATACACACAGACACACAGAGGCAGACAGTCATACACACACACACAGGCAGACAGTCATACATACACACACACACACACACACACAGACAGTAATACACACAGGCAGACAGTCACACTCACCTGACAATCACACAGTTACCTGTGGAGTTCATTGTGGAGGCAGTGCAGCTCCTGGTGACTGTTTTTTCGGCGCTTTTAGCTCCGCCCCCGCCGCACGGTAAGCTCCGCCCCCGCCGCAAATTAAAAAAAAAAAAAATTATTATTTTTTTTTAAATTCCGTCCGGCTGTGCGGCCGCACGGCGCCCCCTGCTCCATGGCGCCCTGTGCGGCCGCACAGCTTGCACACCCCTAAGGCCGGCCCTGTATACAGTGTAAACATGGCTCCTCTCTATATACAGAGTAACATGGCTCCCCTCTATATACAGTCTAAACACGGCTCCTCTCTATATACAAAGTAACATGGCTCCCTCTATATACAGTGTAAACACGGCTCCTCTCTATATACTGTGTAACATGGCTCCCCTCTATATACAGTGTAAACACGGCTCCTCTCTATATACAGAGTAACATGGTTCCCTCTATATACAGTGTAAACATGGCTCCTCTCTATATACTGTGTAACATGGCTCCCCTCTATATACAGTGTAAACACGGCTCCTCTCTACATACAGAGTAACATGGTTCCCTCTATATACAGTGTAAACATGGCTCCTCTCTATATACAGAGTAACATGGCTTCCCTCTATATACCGTGTAAACATGGCTCCCTCTATATACAGAATAACATGGCTCCCCTCTATATACAGAGTAACATGGCTCCCTCTTTATACAGTGTAAACATGGCTCCTCTCTATATACAGAGTAACATGGCTCCCCTCTATACAGGGGCGTACCTGGAGCATTCGGCACCCGGGGCGGATCCTTTATTTGGCACCCCCCTCCCCAACTTTGAAATGTAAAAAACAGCTGCAATTTTTTTTAAATTTATTTTTATGCAGTGTGTGTATAGTGTGTACAGTGTGTGTATAGTGTGTGTATAGTGTGTGCAGTGTGTGTATAGTGTGTGCAGTGCAGTGGCGGATCCAGAACCTGATCTCGGGAGGGGCACTTGTAGATTATTTAAAGAAATAATCCAGGCACAATAACCACTACAGCTCAGTGTAGTAGTTATGGCGCCAGTAGTGCCAGTATTCCATCTCAGAGTAAGTAGTCAAACCGTTTAAGAACAGTTTGACAACTTACCTGGGGTCTGCTGGGATATTGGGCATAGGAGCAGTGGTATGTGTTAGGGGTGAAGTGTGTGTGAAAGGTGCAGTGTGTGTGTGTGGGGCAGTGTGCGTGTGTTAGCGGTGCAGTGTGTATGTGAGGGTGGCAGTGTTTGTGAGAGTTGCAGTGTGTGTGTGTTTGGGGGCAGTGTGTGTATGGGGGGCAGTGTTTGTGGGGCAGTGTGCACAGTGTGTGTATGGGGGCAGTGTTTGTGGGGCAGTGTGTGCAGTGTGTGTATGGGGGCAGTGTTTGTGGGGCAGTGTGTGTAGTGTGTGTATGGGGCAGTTTTTGTGGGGCAGTGTGTATATGGGGGCAGTGTGTGTAGTGTGTATGGGGGCAGTGTGTGTATGGGGGCAGTGTGTGTATGGGGGTAGTGTGTGTAGTGTGTGTATGGGGGCAGTGTTTCTGGGGCAGTGTGTGTAGTGTGTGTATGGGGCAGTGTGTGCAGTGTGTGTATGGAGGCAGTGTTTGTGGGGCAGTGTGTGTAGTGTGTGTATGGGGGCAGTGTTTGTGGGGCAGTGTGTGTATGGGTGTAGTGTGTGTAGTGTGTGTATGGGGGCAGTGTGTGTAGTGTGTGTATGGGGGCAGTGTGTGTAGTGTGTGTATGAGGGCAGTGTTTCTGGGGCAGTGTGTGTAGTGTGTGTATGGGGGCAGTGTGTGTAGTGTGTGTATGGAGGCAGTGTTTGTGGGGCAGTGTGTGTAGTGTGTGTATGGGGGCAGTGTTTGTGGGGCAGTGTGTGTATGGGTGTAGTGTGTGTAGTGTGTGTATGGGGGCAGTGTGTGTAGTGTGTGTATGGGGCAGTGTGTGTAGTGTGTGTATGGGGGCAGTGTTTGTGGGGGCAGTGTGTGCAGTGTGTGTATGGGGGCAGTGTTTGTGGGGCAGTGTGTGCATGGGGCAGTGTTTGTGGGGCAGTGTGTGTAGTGTGGGTATGGGGGTAGTGTGTGTAGTGTGTGTATGGGGGGCAGTGTTTCTGGGGCAGTGTGTGTATGGGGGGCAGTGTTTCTGGGGCATTGTGTGTAGTGTGTATGGGGACAGTGTGTGTAGTGTGTGTATGGGGGCAGTGTTTCTGGGGCAGTGTGTGTAGTGTGTGTATGGGGCAGTGTGTGTAGTGTGTGTATGGGGGCAGTGTGTGTAGTGTGTGTATGGGGGGGCAATGTTTCTGGGGCAGTGTGTGTAGTGTGTGTATGGGGTAGTGTGTGTAGTGTGTGTATGGGGGCAGTGTTTCTGGGGCAGTGTGTGTAGTGTGTGTATGGGGGGCAGTGTTTCTGGGGCATTGTGTGTAGTGTGTGTATGGGGGCAGTGTGTGTAGTGTGTGTATGGGGGCAGTGTTTCTGGGGCAGTGTGTGTAGAGTGTGTATGGGGGCAGTATGTGTAGTGTGTGTATGGGGGTAGTGTGTGTATGGGGGCAGTGTGTGTAGTGTGTGTATGGGGGCAGTGTTTCTGGGGCAGTGTGTGTAGTGTGTGTATGGGGGGCAGTGTTTGGGGGGCAGTGTGTGTAGTGTGTGTATGGGGGCAGTGTGTGTAGTGTGTGTATGGGGGCAGTGTGTGTATGGGGGCAGTGTGGGGTAGTGTGTGTATGGGGGCAGTGTGTGTAGTATGTGTATGGGGGCAGTGTGTGTAGTGTGTGTATGGGGGCAGTGTTTCTGGGGCAGTGTGTGTAGTGTGTGTATGGGGCAGTATGTGTAGTGTGTATGGGGGCAGTGTGTGTAGTGTGTGTATGGGGGCAGTGTGTGTAGTGTGTGTATGGGGGCAGTGTTTCTGGGGCAGTGTGTGTAGTGTGTGTATGGGGGGCAGTGTTTGGGGGGCAGTGTGTGTAGTGTGTGTATGGGGGCAGTGTGTGCATGGGGGCAGTGTGTGGTAGTGTGTGTATGGGGGGCAGTGTTTCTGGGGCAGTGTGTGGTAGTGTGTGTATGGGGGGGTAAGGAGGGTAGGGAGGCTTTTTTTTTAAATTTAATTAAAATTAATATATTCATGTCCCCCCTCCCTTCTTACCTTTACTGGGAGGAGGGGGGACATTTCTTAGTCCCTGGTGGTCCGGTGGGGATTCCCTGGTGGTCCCAGTGGTGGTGAGATGAACTCTAGCCCACGCTCCAGGGCTAAAGTTCACTCTGGCGAGATTTGGAGCGTTGCCGTGGTTACCGCGGCAACGCTCCAAATCTCGCGAGAGGAGGACCCGGAGGAGCTGCAGGCTGAGCTCCTGGGTCCTCTCTCCCTCCCCTGCCGGCTGCCAGCACAGTGCCTGCGGACCGGAGAGGGAGAGCTCTGATCTCCCCTCCGGTCCGCAGGCACATTGCAGGGCTGGCACTTGGGCAATGCCAGCCCTGCATTAGCCGGCAGGGGAGAATCTCGGGGGGGCAATTGCCCCGTTGCCCCCCCGGATCCGCCACTGGTGCAGTGTGTGTATAGAGTGTGCAGTGTGTGCATAGTGTATGCTGTGTGTGTATAGTGTGTGTATAGTGTGTGCAGTGTGTGTATAGTGTGTGCAGTGTGTGTATAGAGTGTGCATAGTGTATGATGTATGTGTATAGTGTGTGTGTATAGTGTGTATGCAGTGTGTGTAGTGCATGCAGTGTGTGCAGTGTGTGTATAGTGTGTGCAGTGTGTGTAGTGAGTGTATATTGTGTGCAGTGTGTATGCAGTGTGTGTAGTGTGTGTGTATAGTGTGTGCATAGTGTATGCAGTGTGTGCATAGTGTGTACAGTGTGTGTATAGTGTGTACAGTGTGTGTGTATATTGCGTGTATAGTGTGTGTAGTGTGTGTATAGTGTGTGCAGTGTATGTATAGTGTGTATGCAGTGTGTGTATAGTGTGTGTATAGTGTGTGCAGTGTGTGTAGTGTGTGTATAGTGTGTGCATAGTGTGTACAGTGTGTGTATAGTGTGTACAGTGTGTGTGTATAGTGTGTGTAGTGTGTGTATAGTGTGTATGCAGTGTGTGTATAGTGTGTGCAATGTGTGTATAGTGTGTGCAGTGTGTATAGTGTGTATAGTGTGTGCAGTGTGTATGCAGTGTGTGTAGTGTGTGTGTATAGTGTATGCATAGTGTATGCAGTGTGTGCATAGTGTGTACAGTGTGTGTATAGTGTGTACAGTGTGTGTATATTGTGTGTATAGTGTGTGTAGTGTGTGTATAGTGTGTGCAGTGTGTGTATAGTGTATATGCAGTGTGTGTATAGTGTGTGTATAGTGTGTGCAGTGTGTATGCAGTGTGTGTATAGTGTGTGTATAGTGTGTGCAGTGTGTATGGTGTGTATAGTGTGTGCAGTGTGTATGCAGTGTGTGTAGTGTGTGTGTGTATAGTGTGTGCATAGTGTATGCAGTGTGTGCATAGTGTGTACAGTGTGTGTATAGTGTGTACAGTGTGTGTGTATATTGTGTGTATAGTGTGTGTAGTGTATGTATAGTGTGTATGCAGTGTGTATATAGTGTGTGCAGTGTGTGTATAGTGTGTGCAGTGTGTGTGTATATTGTGTGTATAGTGTGTGTATAGTGTGTATGCAGTGTGTGTATAGTGTGTATGCAGTGTGTGTAGAATGTGTATAGTGTATGCAGTGTGTGTGCAGTGTGTGCATAGTGTGTGCAGTGTGTGTATAGAATGTGCAGTGTATGCATAGTGTATGCAGTGTGTGTATAGTGTGTGCAGTGTGTGTATAGTTAGTGCAGTGTGTGTATAGTGTATGCAGTGTGTGCAGTGTGTATGCAGTGTGTGTAGAGTGTGTATAGTGTATGCAGTGTGTGTGCAGTGTGTGCATAGTGTGTGCAGTGTGTGTATAGAGTGTGCAGTGTGTGCATAGTGTGTGCAGTGTGTATAGTGTGTGCAGTGTGTATGCAGTGTGTGTAGTGTGTGTATAGTGTGTGCATAGTGTATGCAGTGTGTGCATAGTGTGTACAGTGTGTGTATAGTGTGTACAGTGTGTGTATATTGTGTGTATAGTGTGTGTATAGTGTGTACAGTGTGTGTGTATATTGTGTGTATAGTGTGTGTAGTGTGTGTATAGTGTGTATGTAGTGTGTGTATAGTGTGTGCAGTGTGTATGCAGTGTGTATGCAGTGTGTATGCAGTGTGTGTATAGGGTGTATGCAGTGTGTGTATAGTGTGTGCAGTGTGTGTATAGTTAGTGCAGTGTGTGTATAGTGTATGCAGTGTGTGCAGTGTGTATGCAGTGTGTGTAGAGTGTGTATAGTGTATGCAGTGTGTGTATAGAGTGTGCAGTGTGTGTATAGAGTGTGCAGTGTGTGTATAGTGTGTGCACTGTGTATGCAGTGTGTGTAGTGTGTGTATATTGTGTGCAGTGTGTATGCAGTGTGTGTAGTGTGTGTGTGTATAGTGTGTGCATAGTATATGCAGTGTGTGCAGTGTGTACAGTGTGTGTGTATATTGTGTGTATAGTGTGTGTATATTGTGTGTAGTGTGTGTATAGTGTGTGCAGTGTGTGTATAGTGTGTATGCAGTGTGTGTCCCCAAGCCCCTAGTCACACAACCAAATAAAAAAGCCCCTACCTACCCCCCTCACCCTAAAAAGTAGTGAGGGGGGAATAAAATTACTACCCTGTAAAGTAAAATTCAACTTACTATTCAACGTCTTCTTTCTTCTAAAATCTTCATTTTTCAGCCACAAAAAGGGCCAAATAAAAAGCCATCATACCCGTCGAACTTAAAAATAAAATAAAAAACCCGAGCGCAAACATTTTTTTATCCATCTTCACCCATGGAGAGCTCTGTGTCAGTGTTTATCAGGGATCCTTAGGATAGGTGTCAATCCATATCTGCCAAGTGACCCTATGTAGGGGGAACAGTCCCTATTCTGCTCTGTGTCAGTGTCTGGAGGGAGTATCTGCAGTAACACAGAGTGTCTGGGGGGAGTATCTGCAGTAACACAGGGTGTCTGGAGGGAGTATCTGTAGCAACACAGGGTGTCTGGGGGGAGTATCTGCTTGTAACATTTATATGCACTAAAAAAAAATAAATAATAATAATAAATTGAAAAGAAAAAAAAATGCAGCTTCCGAATTAATCTAAAATGGATGCTGTCCAGTAGGTGGGAGGGTCTGCTAGGGAGGGTGTGCTGCTGATTGGCTGTAATGTGTCTGCTGACTGTGAGGTACAGGGTAAAAGTTTACTCAATGATGACGAATAGGGGGCGGACCGAACACCACATGTGTTCGCCCGTGATGGCGGACGCGAACATGCTATGTTCGCCGGGAACTATTCGCCGGCGAACAGTTCGGTACATCACTACTGTTCACTAGAGTGAGAATAGTTTGGAATTCAAAGATAATTTGAAAATAGCTAGGATTAGGTCACAGCCTGGAGAGAGGGAGATTAGGCAATAGGTTTGGAGGGATTATGGAGATTAGGTGGTAAACTAGTCTGTCTAAATTAAAGGACCACTCTAGGCACCCAGACCACTTCAGCTTAATGAAGTGGTCTGGGTGCCAGGTCCAGCTAGGGTTAACCCATTTTTTTTTTATAAACATAGCAGTTTCAGAGAAACTGCTATGTTTATAATAGGGTTAATCCAGCCTCCAAATCCTCTAGTGGCTGTCTCACTGACAGCCGCTAGAGGTGCTTGCGTGATTCTCACTGTGAAAATCACAGTGAGAGCACGCAAGCGTCCATAGGAAAGCATTGATAATGCTTTCCTATGAGACCGGCTGAATGCACGCGCAGCTCTTGCCGCGCGTGCGCATTCAGCCGAATGGAAGGAGAGGAGGAGGATCGGAGGAGGAGAGCTCCCCGCCCAGCGCTGGAGAAAGGTAAGTTTTAACCCCTTTCCTCTCCCCAGAGCCCGGCGGGAGTGGGACCCTGAGGGTGTGGGCACCCTCAGGGCACTATAGTGCCAGGAAAACAAGTATGTTTTCCAGGCACTATAGTGGTCCTTTAAGCTCTCTGAACTCTCTTCAACCTGGCAGAAGGAGTCACATGTGACATCATCTGTATGTGACATCATTGACACGTTTACTCTGGACTGCAAATTAACGCCGTGAGCAGACTGGCACAAGGTGGACAGTACAGACCATTCACTTCTTGTAAAGGGGGCAGTTAGGGGAGATCTTCTGGTCTCCTCAAATGGCCATGGCAGAAACATGCTGCTCACGTAAAGCTTGTGACCGTTTTTAGATAATTACTGAATCCTGTGCTTTTTTTACTCTATGCAGTCACAGTTGGTATGTTTTAGAAGTGCACTGACTGTTAGAGTAAATTTATGTGTTGGTGGCGATTGAAAGAAAGGGGAAGTGTGGCTATGGCTGCAGAAATAGTAACTGAATTGCTAAACAGCAGATAATTGTGCAGTAAGACTGCATTGGTATGATCTATGCACCAAAACCACTTAATTAAGATGAAGGTGTTTTGGTTCTTAGATTGAACATTTAATAATGCACGCTGGGGAGAGATAAACAATCACTGTTTTACCAGTCCTTCTCCTGGCAACTCTGTAATGGAAGAAGGTAAGAATTTACTATAGTAACTGTTGCCCAGGAGTATACGTAACTCTAGTTTTGTGCAACCTAGGACATATGTGTTCCAATGGTACTGTACAATTAATAAAACCCTATTCCTAACCATAGTTGAAATAAAACATTATGTAATACAATACATGTGTAATGCTAAAGTGTGCATTAGGGGAAAGTAATAAATAAGTGAAATAATTTGGTAGGGAATAATAACAGGTACTACAAACACCTATGTGGGTCACTCCACCACACACATAAAGTGCAAACTAAAAATGAAAATTTGTGAGAGCACACAAATAAAGCAAAATTTTACCACAGGGTGTACAAGGATATTAACCTAAAAAAACTAAATGGAGAAAAGACCATAGGGTAATATAGTAAGAACAAACACAGGTTAAAACATTCAAATGATCCTACTCACATTATGCTGAGCCTCTAAGATAGCTGACTCAGGCTTAACCCCTTAAAGGACCACTCTAGTGCCAGGAAAGCATACTCGTTTTCCTGGCACTAGAGTGCCCTGAGGGTGCCCCCACCCTCAGGGACCCCCTCCCGCCCGGCTCTGGAAAGGGGAAAGGGGTTAAATCTTACCTTTTTCCAGCGCTGGGCGGAGAGATCTCCTCCTGCTCTCCTCCTCCGATCCTCCTCTTCTCCTCCCCGTCGGCTGAATGCGCACGCGCGGCAAGAGCTGCGCGCGCATTCAGCCGGTCACATAGGAAAGCATTCATAATGCTTTCCTATGGACGCTTGCGTGCTCTCACTGTGATTTTCACAGTGAGAATCACGCAAGCGCCTCTAGCGGCTGTCAGTGAGACAGCCACTAGAGGACATAGGGGGAAGGCTTAACCCATTCATAAACATAGCAGTTTCTCTGAAACTGCTATGTTTATGAAAAAATGGGTTAACCCTAGAAGGACCTGGCACCCAGACCACCTCATTAAGCTGAAGTGGTCTGGGTGCCTAGAGTGGTCCTTTAAGGACACATGACATGTGTGACATGTCATGATTCCCTTTTATTCCAGAAGTTTGGTCCTTAAGGAGGCCTTTAATGGATAGATGAGATGGATATTTCCTAATATCGGCTAGTTTCTATTGCCCAGCTGTGCTGTAGGAGTTTTCACATAGAGAATCTGGAATGCAGGGTAGAACGAAAAACTCACATTTATTGGACAAAAACTGCTGAAACTACTGAAATAAAACCAAATCTCAATTTGGAAAAAAAAGTCCACCTCCACTTGACGCGTTTCGGCTCCTGCCTTTATCAAAAGTGTTTAGGACTTTCCATACCAGGCAAAGGTCCTCCTTTTTTATGTCAAAATTTGGCGATGCCGGAATGGCACTGACTTAAAAATAGAGTATAGAGAGTTGTCATTAATCAAGCGCGAAAAAAGTGGGAAGGGGTGTCCCTCAAGGTTCTGTTCTGGGACTGCTTCTATGTAACATATTTATGAATAATCTTGAACTAGGCATTGAAAGTTATGTTTCAGGGGTGCAGATGATACAAAACTCTGTAAAGTAATACAATGTTAGCAAGATACTACTTTGCTGCAGAGGGATTTAGATAGATTAGGGCACTGGGTACTCACATAGGAGATTACATTTAATACAGAAAAATGCAAATGTATGCACTTCAGGGTAAAGAATGCACAAGCAATTTATACCTTAAATGTTTGTGAATTAGGGATAACAACACATGAGAAGGGTTGGGAATTTTTATAGATAGCAAACTATACAACATTGGGTCAATGTCAATCAGCAGTGGCTAAGGCCAGTAAGGTCATGTATAAAAAGGGGCATTCATTCTTGGGATGAGAATCTAATTTTGCCTTTTTATAAATCACTGGTTAGACCACATCTTGAATATATGCTGTGCAAGTGTGTGCACCTGTTCTAAAGAAGGATATTATGGCACTAGAAAAAGTGCAGAGGCGGGCTACAAAATTAATAAAAGGAATGGAACATGTTAGTTATGAAGAAAGATTAACACATTTAAACCTCTTTAGTTTACAAAAACAGCGCCAACGGACCACCAGGGAAGTACCGGACAACCAGGGAATTTCTTAAATTGAAATAAAGGTAGGACACAGCTTTCCCACACCCTACCCCTCCATACTGTAACCCTTCATCTTCCTGACCCCCCACCCCCCACTGTACCCTTACTAACACTGCCCCCACACTGTTACCCTTTCTAACACTGCCCCTGTATTCCTTACTCACCCTGCCTCCCTACTGTAACCCTTTCTAACACTGCCCCCCCGTAACTCTTTCTCACACTGCCCCCATATAACCCTTACTAACAGTGCCTCCCTTCTGCAACCCTTTCTAACACTGCCCACCATGTTAATCCTTTCTAACACTGCCTCCCCGTAACCCTTACTCAATGTGCCTCCCTACTGTAACCATTTCTAACACTGATAAAATGAGTACCATTAAATTGGGTAATAGTAATGTTGGGCTAAAGACATTCTTGAAAACCAGAGTAATCTGAATGTACCTTTCCTGGTAAAATACTTTGTTATTATTATTTGCGTGTATCTGTATTTGTTTGTTTGTGTATTTCAGTGTGTGTTAGTGTATACACTGTACACAAATGCACACCTACATTCACACACATACTCCAGAAAATGTACTTGCACGTTACATTAGTTCCACCACTGTGATTCTCAACGTGAGATTCCTGGTTGAAAGAGCGGAACACAGCACTTCTGATTCTGCCTGAGTCCTGAGTCTGTGAGTAAGCAGTTGTATGCCTCTAAAACTGATGGCCACGATGTGCCAAGTTTATGCCTCTAAAACTGACATGATTATCCCCAAATTGTGCCTCTAAAACTAATTTCCCTGGTGTGCCTCTAACAGATTGCCATGCTGTGCCAGGTTTATACATCTAAAGTGGATTGCCATGGTGTGCCAATTGTATGCCTTGAAAACCAATTGCCATAGTGTGTTAATTTTATGCATCTAAAACTGATTACCATTGTGCATCAGTTTTATGCATCTAAAACTGATTACCATAGTGTGCCACTTGTATGCCTCTAAAGCTGATTGCCATGGTGTGCCAATCTTATGCCTATAAAACTGATTGCCATGGTGTGTCAATTGTATGCCTCTAAAACTGATTGCCATGGTGTGCCAATTGTATACCTCTAAAACTGATTGCCAAGGTGTGTCAATTTTATGCGTCTAAAACTTATTGTCATGGTGTGACAATTTTATGCCTCTAAAACAGATTACCATGGTGTGCCAATTGTATGTGTCTAAAACTTACTGCCATGGTGTGCCGATTTTATGCCTCTAAAACAGATTGACATGGTGTGTCAATTGTATGCATTTAAAACTGACTGCCATGGTGTGCCCATTTTATGCGTCTTAAATTGACTGCCATGGTGCCAATTGTATGCCTCTAAAATGGATCGCCATGGTGTGCCAATTTTATTATTATTATGTTATTATTTATATAGTGCCAACAAATTCTGCAGCGCTTTACAGTGGGTGGACGAACAAACATGTAGTTGTAACCAGACAAGTTGGACACACAGGAACAGAGGGTTTGAGGGCCCTGCTCAAGGAGCTTACATGCTAGAGGGAGTGGGGTAAAGTGATATAAAAGGTAAGGATAGTATTAGACTAATGACAGTTGCAAGAGAGGAATCAGTCGGAAGCTGTTAACAGTTTAATTGATACGCTTTTATGAAGAAATGGGTTTTTAATGATTTTTTGAAGGAGTGGAGACTGGATGAGCATCTAACGGAGGAGGGAAGTGAGTTCCACAGGAACGGTGCAGCCCTCGAGAAGTCTTGAAGGCGAGCATCAGAGGTAGGAGTACGGACAGAAGATAGACCTAAGTCTTCAGCAGAGCGTAAGGGTCTAGACGGGACATACTTGTGTATTAGGGAGGGTAGATAGATGGGAGCAGCATTATGTAGAGATTTGAAAGCAAGAACCAGAATTTTAAATTGAGCCCTATATCTTACAGGAAGCCAATGTAGGGTTCTGACAGAATGGTGAGTCGTGGGACGTGGGGGCAGACAGGAAGATGAGTCTTGCCGTCACATTAATTATGGACTGTAACGGCACAAGCTGGGCGCACATAAGACCACTGAGAAGCGGATTACAGAAGTCAAGGCGAGAAAGGACAGTGGGATGGACTTGGAGGGAGACACAGGAGTAGCAACACTTGAGGGAGGAAAGACCAGAATTTCAGTTTTGGTCAAGCTGAGTTTAAGGAAGTGGGCAGCCATCCTGTTAGAAATAGCAGAGAGGCAGTCAGAGACACTAGTCAAGAGGGACGAGGAGAGATCAGGAGAGGAAGCCAAAGCCAAAGGAGCTTATGAGTTTACCAAGGGAGGGAGCATAGATAGAGAACAGTAGGGGACCAAGGACTGAACCTTGGGGGACACCAACAGAGGGGAGTTGGGGAGAAGAAGCAGAGCCAGAGAAAGAAACACGGAAAGAGCGCTGGGAGAGGTAGGAGGGGCACCAGGAGAGAGCAATATCTTGTAGACCTATATTGTGGAGGATGGGAAGAAGCTGTTGATGATCAACAGTGTCAAAAGCCACAGAAAGGTCAAGGAGAATTAGGATAGAGTAGTGACCACAAGAATTTGCAGTTAGTAGATCATTGGATACTTTGGTCAGTACCGTTTTCCACGGCACGGAAACCAGACTGAAGTGGATCTAGTAGAGAGCTGGACTCGAGGAAGTCTGTCACTTTTGCATACACAACTCTTTCAAGGATCTTAGACGAAAAAGGCAGTAGCAAGATAGGACGGTAGTTGAACAGGGAGTTAGGGTCAAGGTTGGGCTACTTTAGAAATGTGGTTACAGTTGCATGTTTGAAGGGCATTTGAAATATGCCAGAGGAGAGAGAGAGATTGAGAATTTTAGTGAGACGTAGAGAAAGAGAAGAAGACAGAGTACGGATGAGATGCGAGGGAATTGAAACTAGGGAGGAAATGGTGGGGCGGTAGGACTGGAGCAGAGCAGAGACCTCTTCCGCTGTAGCAAAGTCTGAGGCATTCAAGTTAGTAGGTGGAGGAGGAACAATAGGGTGAAGAAGAGATTTAAATGTGTGAAATAGTCGTTTGGGTTATCAGGAGAGGTTATGAGGGTATTGAAGAGAGCGAGAAGAGAAGAAACACTGCCTAAAAAATATATACAATAAAATATAACTTTTAATAGTGAACGAAATACATAGTGTTCATTTGATGCAAATCCTCTTTATATGTCTAAGTATACACATGGGAAGACACAGAGAGATGATATGCAGAAATGTGAGATTTAAAATGAACCAAACAGCATCAAAGGAAAAAAGATGCCATTTAGAATGTCCAACTCTAAATAGAGATTCTTGACTGTTGCAATTACTGTACTGTTGCAGTAAGTGTTTAATACACAATAATAATCTCTAGCTCTTGAGATAAAGGCTGTCTACTGCTACAGTTAAAACAGATAATCAATTGCAACTTTGTTTCAAGATTTGTTTCAAGAGAAATTCAAGCGTTTCTGTGGCCACACAAAACCAACGCAGTAAATATCAGACTTAAGAGGTAGAGACTATCGTTTGTCTCAGTTTGTAGAAGGTAATATGTTGCAATCCGACTTAGATGAAAAACGTTTGGCATTACAGTCACATGCCAGCCCAAAATTAGCATCTAATATTGCTCATAAGTACGAACTGCAATCTGGTGATATAGTACAAAGATGTGCTATGCCTGAAAAAGCACCTCTTAATAAATTAATACTTAATACTACCCCCAATATAGATAGAAAGAGAGAGAGTAAGGAAATCTCTGTGCCTTCAAGGGCACCTATCAGGTGAAAGAACTAGCTATAAACAAGAGAGGGAGAAGAACGGGAACAAGTTTGTCCTTAATATACAACTGTGCCTTCAAGGGCACCTCTCTAATAATTGGAAATAGCTAGCTAGCATCTAAATATCTCCAGCCTTAGTAGAAAACTGTGTGGTCTGATCCACATCGACGGGTGCCGATGTGCTGTGAGCGTTATAGTCTAAATCCGTGCGTACCACTAAATCATACACTCCCCTCCTGATGCACCCAAAATCTAGATAACTAATAGCCAAAATAGACTGGTCAGAGATAGTCACTGTGAATACAGCGGGTTTGGTGTTAGGGATGAGTAAGAAAAACCCCGACGCGCGTTTCGCCGGTAAGGCGGCTTTTCAAGGGGAAATGAATCAGAGCCGATAAGGCTTTTAAATAGGGCGCCCAAAAATCTGATTGGAGTGTCGAAAAATGTCTACGTCATCAATTAAGCTGACGGAGGATGGTGGTCTGAAGGGACCATTGTTGTGCTGTCCAAAAACAAATGATGTGTTACCATATGAAAATACATGATAAGATATTTATCCACATGAGGGTAATTATTCAAAAGTAAGGCTTGTTAAATAGTGTACATTTGGAATAAGATAATTTTATATATAGATCTCCTGCATACTACCGATGTGGTATTGCCTAATGACAATGTTACACATGTTAGGGTTATTGTGAGGTCAATTCACAGAAAACAGATAGCAGGGGAAAAATTGATAGTTTGTAATTCTAATCTTATTCAGCGTTGCAGCCGGTTTCTAGATCCTCTTTCTTATCGGGTTATACATCAAATTAGGAACTCAATTGTTCCAAATATAGTTTGCTATAATGAGTTAATATACATTTGAAAGTGATGTATGTGTGCAGGGATGTGCACATAAAACAGATTTCAAACCGTATAAGAGATGCACCGGATACAATATCTTGCTGTCATTCAAAGGTGTATCACAATTATGCCTATCAGTAGACAGGTTAGTATTCCATATCTCCCTCTCGTGGAGATTTCCATATGGTCAATATTTTGCCTTGTGACCTCCTATCCCGTTTCGTAAATGAGATATATACAATCACTTACTATGCATAAGGGAGGACGTAGGCTATTATTCGTGGACTAAGCAGGGGGCGCTATTGGTGATTATTATCACTGCATCATTGTGTAGTCCAAAAGAGGTAGATTACTTGCAATTATAGATAGATCATAACGGTAAATTCGAGTATCAGGACAAAATAAGTCCAATTGATTGTGTAAAATCATAAAATGCCAAAAAAAGGGGGAAACTGACAAATTATTGTTATATTGGAAACTAAAGGGGATGCTTAGTGTATAAAAGGTGTGTAATTAAACTCCTCGTTAAGTCCCTGTGGAGTAAGGGTCCTGAATGCATATATCCATTTAGATTCCTTCTGAAGTAGCTGCTGGTTGAAGTTCCCTTTCCTAGGGTTAAACATCAGTTTTTCAATAGCCTGAAATCTCAGGTTGTCAGTGTTGCCATGATGAAAATTTGTGACATGTCTTGCTCCGGGTGTGGGGGTAATGGTGTTTTTTATGGAGTTAATGTGTTGGAGGATCCTTCGACGAAAAGGTTGAATGGTCTTACCGATATACTGAATGCCGCATTTGCATGTGATCAGGTAAACCAGCCGGGTAGTGCTACAATTAACCAGAGCATTGGTTTTAATCGTAATCTTTGATTGTGTGGATGTAGTTGATTGAGAGGGGGTAATGAACTGGCAGGCTTTACAGTGGCCACACCTGTAGGTTCCTTTCGTATTGGTAAGCCAATTGGGTTCTGCTATAGTCGGGGCCAGAAAACTATGCACCAGGAGATCTTTGAGATTCTTAGATCTTCGGGCGGTGATGGTTGGATAGCTAGGCAGAGATTTTTTCAGAATGGGGTTATGTAGGAGAATAGGCCAGTAGTTGGAGAGTGTCTGTGTCATTTTCCCCCAGCCAATGTCAAAGGTGGCAATGCATCTTGGGGCCGTAGAGCTTGACTTTGGGCGTGTAGTTTTAAGGCTTACTAATCTGTTAGTCTCACTGGCACGTTGGTATGCCCTCTTGAGAACTTTGTTGGGATATCCCAAGGCTTTGAAACGGAGCTTCAAAATCTGACACTCTTGGTAATACGTTGAATCCTCAGAGCAATTCCTCCTTGCTCTCAAATATTGCCCATAAGGGATTGAGGCCCTCAATCTATAGGGGTGATGGCTCTCCCAATGTAGGAGGCTATTAGTCGAGGTTAATTTTCTAAAGAGTTCAGTCTGAATAGTACCATCCTCCATTAAAAGAATCTTTAGATCGAGAAAGATCAATTCTTTTTCGTTGATAACATGTGTAAGTGTCAGGTTTATTGTGTTGTCGTTTAGAGCCTCCACAAAATCTTCAAAGACTTGTACCGAACCGGTCCAAAATATGAGCATGTCATCAATATACCTGTACCACTTAAGAATGTATTTGTGGTACAGGTTATATTTTGGGTCTTTTCGTACTTTGAGGGTATTGAATTTACTTTTGCAGAGGAAAGAGCCAAGCTGTATTAGCTTAGCATAAATTTATAGTGGAGAAAGTCAGACGCACAGTGAGCATGCACGATGAGATCTGTGGAGGGTCCTGCACAATCTTCAATGGGCCCTGTTCTCTAGACATTTGCAATTCCAAATGTCCGAATTGCCGAATCGCCTAATTTCCGAAGTGCTGAACGGAACGGAAGTGCCATAGTACTTTGGATGTCTGAAAAGTGGCAAAACAGGAGAGGGAGGAATAATTAAAGGAATGATGACCGGACTCTAACCCTAACCTAACCCCTAACCTAACTCCAACCCAACCTCTAACCCAACCCCAACCCTACTCCCAACCCTAGTAGGCTTTGGGATGGGGTTAGGGACTAGTTTAGGGGTAGGGTTACGGTTGGAGTTAGGGGTTAGTTTAGGGGTAGGGTTGGGATTAGGGGTTAGTCTAGGGGTAGGATTAGGGCTAATTTAGGGGTAGGGTTGGGGTTAGGGGTAAGGTTAGGGGTAGGGTTGGGGCTATTTTAGGGGTGGGGTAGGGTTAGGTGGTAGGGTTGGGGTTAGGGGTTAGTTTAGGGGTAGGGGTAGGAGTAGGGAACTTCCGAAGTCCAGAATTCCCGAAGTCCTGAAGTAGGTTAATCCTCTTCCCTCCAAAAAGTGCTCTCCTGGCGGGTTGCAAAGTTGTTCAACCAAGTTGTCCGGGAACCACATGCCAAAAACAGTTCCATAACATTCGCGGCTAAGGTGACTGGGGACCCACAAAGTCCTCATGCTGAAATGAGTTCCATAGCGGTCGCGGCTAAGTACAGCTGAGGACCATTCGTGTGTTTGGTTCAGGTGAACGGCCACCAGGGAGCTAGCGTTAATTTCGGTTCTGTAAGGATATTTATATCGGCAGACATTTTGTGCTATGATATAAATTAAAAGTGTATACTGCCTGAATCACTCAGAACATCCATTTTGGATTTCAAGCTAACAAAGACACACATTTCTATCCTTTCTGTGACTAACCTAGCCAGAGCCAAATAATGCATTGTATATACAAACCAAGTGATAAGAAATGAGAACGGGGGATGGAAGACTGTCTAAATGTTAATGGAATAGAAATAATTCTAAACCCAGACATTAGTGACAGAGAAGATTAGTAATTAATTTTACTTTCTAAATTTTACAAGATTCCCATTGTAAGTGAAAGGTGATACTTAGTTTACGAACTGTCATATTAGAAATTACAGCAGGAATTGGAGACACACTGTCTGAAGAAAACCCTTTGAACTGACGAGTAAACTTAAATTATATTAACCATAAAGATAAGCTAAATAACGTCAGAATAGCCACCAGGAAAAGTTAACTCTTTCCTGGATAGGAATGTTTAGTGGGACGAGACTGCCCTCTATAGACCAAATACTTAAATTGCTATCTGGAAGGTAACCACACCTCCAGTTTTCTATTGATCTATCACCTAGTGACGAACAGATAATTTTTCCCTTTAACCCCTTAAGGACACATGACATGTGTGACACGTCATGATTCCCTTTTATTCCAGAAGTTTGGTCCTTAAGGGGTTAAAAAGGTAAGCAAGAAAGGGAAGAGAGGGGGCAAAGCAGTCGGAAGCGGGCAAAGTCAAAGAGTCGGAGTTGAAGTGAGTTGGAGTTTGGGTTTCAGATTCGGCCATGCAGAGAAATCCATGACAGATATCCACTCCAGGGCACTCAGAATTTCTTACACACCCATCACACATCCATTCAGTTCCTGAGACTACCTACTCATCTGATGAGAATGTCTACTCAACTTGTAATTATACTGGTTTCATTTAATTAATCTAATTTAATTAAAACATTTTCTAATAGCATGATATATGATTGGATAAATCACGGTCAGATTTCGATATTTAGAAATCTTAGTTACTAAAGAATATATAGTTATAGCATCCCATTCTGCAGGTGGGAAAATAATAATTATATATTAATGTGGTTACAATCACATGTTAGCATATTGTGTTATTTATCCAGGTGTATTGATTTGCTCTAAAATAAGATAAAATATCTGTTTAGGCAAGTTAAAATTCAGCTTGTAGAATCCGGTAGATTATTTTTATTTGATGGTTCCAGGAAATGACTAATGAGCTGGTTTAGATGTTGTGTTAATTAAAATTACATGAGAAAGGGGCTTAATTACCTAGGAGGTCTAGCCAGCATTGAAAGGGTTATTCTAACTTTTAGCTAAAGTTTTATGGCCTTACGCTGCAAGCTCCATGAAAGAAAGTTTTTCTTTGTCTCTGTGAAGGCAATAATAAATCTTGTCTTGACAATTGCTATGTTAACCATTGGAATGTGTATTGCCATTGTATTGCATACCATGTTATACTAAATATTCATTGATTATTGTCACGCATGTTACTTATTATTATTATTATTTAATTTGTCACGATAAATTGTATCTATTTTTACGTTCAAACGGCTTTTATTTGTGTCATTGGATACGTATAACAATGCGATAAGATAGTAAAATAGGAGACACGCAGGTCTCGCAACAGTGGGAGCAGCCATATAAATATAAAGTAATGAACACCAAAACAATATTAACAAGTAGAAGGTAGTACAGTAGCAACATTGTTAACTTCGTTACGGTACATGTAGTAAATATGCAAACATCTGTATCCTATAATCGGTTGCAAAAGGGTAGGTTTATCAATTCTGTGTGAGCCAGATAGTGACTGTGTAGTGTATGGACAAGATACGCCAGTCATCATAATGGCCGTGTACAGCCGAGGAGTATCTTTGAAGCGGATAGGGGCTATTATAACATCTGTGGTAAGGTTGACCTGAAGAAATAAGTCGGAGAGGGGACTCGTCGTCCTATAAATTATTGAGGAATAATGGGTTTCTATTGGGTCCCATTGCCTCGCGCGGGCCCTATTTTGTCGTGCGGGCGGTGAAATCTGTAGGTTCAGTCTATAGTGGAGGGCAGCAACGATTTAGCAGGGGGAGGGAATTTGGGACCGAGGTGTTCCGTGTAATGAAGTGCCACTCGTCCAGGGCCGCAGGTGGATGAGGGGGGGGGCGTAGAGGGGCACCCTTCACGGGCCCCGCCCCCGCCCATCCCCCCCACCCCGCCCCGCCACGTAAGACAGCCACGGCCGCCACCTCACGACATGCTTCTCGTCCATACCTATCAATGAAGCGTGGATCGATTCCGCCCTATATATCTCCTCCACCCTTTCCATCCAGAGACCAATCGTCGGGGTTACATCTTGCTTCCAGTGTAATGGGATCAGAGCCTTGGCGGCGTTCAACAGGTGTCGGAGTATAGATCTTCTATACACCCCGATGGTTTCTGGTGTAGAGTGTAGTAGAGCCACCTCTCTATCAAATCCACCGTCCGACCCCAGTATTTCCTCCGTTCGCCGTTTGATCTCGTCCCAGAATGGCGTGATGCGTGGGCATTCCCACCAGATATGCAGGATCGTTCCACGTCCCTCCCCACATCTCCAGCAAGTGTCAGGTACCGCCGGAAAGATCCTGTGTAGACTGTCGGGCGTTCTGTACCAGAACGACAGGAGCTTATAATTAGTTTCCTGATAGCCGGAGCTAGAGGAGCATTTGTGGTGCAGGACCAGGATTTTTTCCCATTGAGTCGCGGTGAATGATGTACCCAGGATGCGTTCCCAGCGTCGGCGAAAGGTGTCCGCGTTCTCCAGATGGCCTGTAAGGAGATGCTGGTAAATGAGGGACGTGGATTTGGCTAGGTTGGTCCGTCGGTCACAGAGTGTCTCAAACCACGTCAGGTCTCTATGTAGAGATTCTCTGTGTGGTAGGGTTTGATAAAAATGTGTAACTTGTGTGTAGCGGAAGATTTGCATTGCGGACGGTTGGTCGTTGTCTATCAATTCCCGTAATGGTATTACGCCTGTGTTATTCAGCAATCTATGGATGGAGAGGGATTCTTCCCCTCCCAGGATACTCCAGGATGCTGGTGGTAGTCCACCTCCTATGTGTGGGTTATATGACAGCTGTATCAGCGGGCTCGGCATTGGAGACAGTTGCGGTAGTCTTCTGATGGTGTCCCATGTTTTTAGTGTTTGTGCCACTGTGGAGGGGCAGTCATGGGGCGACGTCGGAGGTCTCTTCGATGTTCCATACCGTAGTGAGAAGAGACGACCCCATGTGGCTCTTATCTAGTTCAATCCATTGTTTGTGTGCTGGATGAGTATGCCATTCCAAGACCCGTTGTAGCACTGTAGCATGATGGTATTTGCGAAGGTCCGGGAGTGCAGTTCCACCCCATGCTCGTGGCAGGCATAGGATCTCTTGTCTGAGTCTCGCCTGTCTTCCGCTCCACACAAATCGTATCATAGCGGTCCGGAGCGATTGAAAGTACGCCGTCGGTAGGGCCAGAGGTATCGTTTGGAAGAGGTATAGGATCCGGGGCAATATATTCATTTTCAGGATGGCTATGCGGCCGAACCATGAAATATATGGGTACGACCACGCCTGTAAATCCCGGCTTATTCTTTGTAGCAAGGGTAGGAAGTTTGTCCAGTACATGTCTCCTAGATCCCTATTAAGGGCGATGCCCAGGTATTGCATGTCTTTCGGGCACCATCTGAATGGGAATTGGCGCTTTAGTGCGTCGACCTGCGCCGGAGAGGCCGAAATGTTAAGAACCTCGCATTTAGGTATATTCAGTTTAAATCCCGATATCTCCCCGTAGGACTCAAATGCCGACATCAAGTGAGGTAGGGTGGTCTCGGGCTTATTGATGATGAATAAAAGATCGTCCGCATACGCCGCCACTTTGTGGGTGACGTCCTTGTTGGGCAATCCGAGGATCTCATCCGATCTGCGCACAGCTTCCAGGAACGGTTCAAGGGTGAGGGCGAAGAGCATGGGGGAGAGCGGGCATCCCTGCCGCGTTCCGTTCCGGATCTGAAAGGGTTCGGTGAGTGCACCGTTCACTCTTACTTTGGCGCTTGGGCAATGATATAGCGCTCCTATCCACTTCATTATGTTCTCCCCAAAGCCCATCTCTCGCAGCGTAGCCGTAAGGAATGACCAGTTTACCCGGTCGAATGCTTTCTCAGCATCCGTGGAGAGCAATAGGAGGTTATCATTTGACCGTCTCGCCAGATGTTGGATGGATTGGACTCTGAGAGTGCTATCTCTGGCCTCACGTCCGGGTATGAAGCCTGTCTGGTCTGGGTGGACCAATGTCGGCAGAAGGCCTCCGATCCTGATGGACAGTATCTTGGTCAGCAGTTTTATATCTACATTGAGTAGGGAGATAGGTCTATAGCTGCTGCAGAGTTCGGGATCCTTCCCCGGCTTCGGGAGAACCGTGATGGTAGCAGCCAGTGATTCCTGGTGGAATCGAGCGTCTCCGATGAGAGCGTTGAATGCATTAGCGAGTTTTGGGATTAAGATGTGCTGGAATTTCTTATAATAGTCTAAGGTGAAGCCGTCCGGACCTGGTGCGTGCCCTGTTTTAGCTGCTTTGATCGCTCCTGCTACCTCTGCCTCTGTGATCGGTATCTCCAAGTCCTCCGATTCCCCTCGTTGCAATCTCGGCCCCACATAGGTTTCGATATAGTGCCGCATTTTTTCGTTTCTATCCGCTATCTCCTGTGGCTGCGTCGGTTGCGGAATATTATACAGTGAGGAGTAGAACGTCCGAAATTCCGAGGCGATCTTATCCGGGAATTGTGTAGTTGTACCATCAGCTTGCCGTATTCTGTTGACCTGGGCTAGTCCCTGTGGACCTTTAAGCATCTTGGCCAGTAGCCTCCCTCCTTTGTTAGCATGCTGGTAAAAGAAGGCCTTCGAGCGTTGGAATGAACGATAATGACAGGTCGTCATGTGTGTCTGTAGCTGTCTCCGGGCTTCCAGTAATTCCGCGTATGTCGACTCGAGTTGTGATCTCTTATGTTGTGCCTCGAGTGTAGATATGCGGTCCACAAGGTCGGTCATGTGTCGCTGTGATTCCCTTCTCTTTTTGGAAGCGATGTGCATTAGTGTGCCTCGGATAACGCTTTTATGCGCCTCCCAGATCGTGGTCGCGAGTTGGTCCTCCGTTGTGTTGAGCGTAAAATATGTATTGAGTTCCTCGGACACCTGTTCCCTGATTGTCGGGTCTAGCAGTAGCGAATCTTGGAGCCTCCATGCCCATGAGGTCGGGCGCATCCTTGGGGAATCTATCTTCAGAATGACGGGGCCATGGTCTGACCACTGTGCAGCCCCTATCTCCGCTGTTTGAATTGTCGACAACCGTTCTTGTTGCATGAATATATAGTCTATTCTCGAGTAGCGTTTGTGGATCGTAGAATAGTGTGTGTATTCCCTGTCATCGGGATGCAGTGCGCGCCAGCAATCCACAAGCCGAAGGTTCCGTAAGGATTTCAGTATGTTGCGGAGGGCACCTTGGGTGATGCAGCTGTGTCCTGTAGACGAGTCAGCAAGAGGGTGTAGTGGTACGCTGAAGTCGCCGCCTAGAATCAGGGTTCCTTCCGTGAAGGAAGAGAGCTTAAGGAGGGTTTTGCCTATGTATTGAGCTTGATTGTTGTTCGGGACGTAGATTGTTGCGAAAGTGTATCGTCTATCGGGAATATCTCCCTTAAGGAAGAGGTATCTGCCATTTGCATCCGATAGACGGTCCGCTTCGCGGAATTGAAGCTTCGCCTCCAGGAGGACAGCCACCCCAGCCCTGCGGGCCGTGGGGTGGTTACTACAGGTGGCGTTGGGATAGTGCTTGCTTTTTAGCATTGGGGCTGCGCCCTTCTTGAAGTGCGTCTCTTGTAAGAAGGCTACAGATATACGCCTAGCGTAGAGGTCCCGTAGGAGCTGCGTCCGACGTTCCGGGATGTTGAGACCGTGGCATTTCAAAGATAAAACTCGGTATGGGTCGGGCTCGTAGGTCGCAAGGGGGCGAGAGGCCGCGGCCGTTCCCTGCGGCATCATGGTCCGCACGGGCAGGGTGGAGAGCGGGGAGAGGGTAAGGGGCGGGGAGAAGAGAAAAATAAATAAATAAATAAATAAATTTATGGGGGGGGAATGAGAAGAAGGAGTTAGGGAAGAGCGTGAGAGAATGGAGGGGGCGTCAGTCACACCTTAACTCCCTTTCCCCTCCCAGGTGACGTTACCTCGGTTAGAGTTGAGAGTAGTAAACGGGGGTTAGAGTGCGCGCCTCAGATGAGAGACGGCAACTACACCTAGATGTAGGTGCAGAGGAACCCTCTTAGGAGGGTGTTTTCGTGTGACCACGGCGGCAAGCGACAGTCGGGTCTGCCAGAGCAAGTCCAGCAGCGTCCAACTACCGATTCCCCGCGGGAAGGGTTTGTTCACACGAATATGTTCGGGGTTAGTGGGTGTGTCCGGTAAGCACCTTGGGTGATACCTCTCTCGTATGAAGAGGTAGATTAGGGTCGTGGGCAGCCTACGGGTGCTCCGCCACCTCGTCAGTAGTCATATGTCACTTATATGGAATAGTGCAGTTAGCAAGTTGTGTCAGTGGTCCCAGGGGACCTGGGTGAAGGGGGTCTTACGTCGTTTTTGGGGGGGGGGAGTAAAGTGGGGAACAGGCAGGGGGCGAGCCTCACCTATATCACGGTCTTCTGTGAGGGCGGTAGGAGTCAGAGTAGATCGTCGGGTATCGCTGGGGCGTGGGATGGGGTGGGAGTACAGCATGTTGCGGGTTGGAGGACTAATGTCCAGGAACAGGGGTATCGGCCGGTCTAGTTGAGCTTGCCCAACGTCCATCAGTAGGTCCAGCATAGCCTGGGGGGTGTCGGGAAGGGGCCAGGCCACCACTACCAGCAGTAGCTCGTGCAGCGTCACCTGTGTGACAGGGGGTGTTAGTGGACTAGGAGACTGGCTGAACTAACATCAAATGCGTACCCGGGATGGGGAAGGCGCAGGTGTATCACGTGGGAAAAAGGCATAGCAGATAAGACATGTCATTTTTCACATTGATGCCTAAACATGGGACATCCGGGTATAGAAATGCAGGTATACATGTACATGGTTAAATGCAGAAAACACAATACATTCCCCCCCCCCCGTAGCATGCAGGCCGAGAATTGAGACAATAGGTTAAATAATAGCCTCCAGGTATTACATAGTTACCAGGGTTGTCCCTCCACTCCTGCCAACCCCCCCACACCCCTGTTATCTGTTAATTGTTCCCCTTTTTGCCTTTCCCCATGGCAGTCAAGATTCCTCCTCGTCATTAGTCATATGTCAGTCACTTACATGGAATAGTTTAGTTAGCAAGTTGTGTCAGTGGCCCAAGGGGACTTGGGTGAAGAGGGTCTTAAGTCGCCTTCTTGGGAAGTACAGCGGGGTCCTGGCGGGGGCGAGCCACACCTATATCACGGTCTTCTGTGAGGGCGGTATGAGTCAGAGTAGATCGTCGGGTATCGCTGGGGCGTGGGATGGAGTGGAAGTACAGCATAATTGCGGGCTGGGGGACTAATGCCCAGGAACAGGGGTGTCGGCCGGTCAAGTTGAGCACGCCCAACGTTCGTCATAAGGTCCAGTGTAGCTTGGGGGGCGCTGGGAAGAGGCTAAGTCACCACCAACAGCCGTGGCTCGTGCAGCATCACCTGTGTGACAAGGGGTGTTAGTGGTCTAGGAAGCTGGCTGGACTAACATCAGCTGCGTACCCGGGATGGGGAAGGCCCAGGTGTATCACATGGGAAAAAGGTATAACAGATAAGACATATCATTTATCACATTGATGCCTAAACATGAGACAGCCGGGTATAGAAATGCCGGTATACATGTACATGGTTAAATGCATAAAACACAATACATCCCCCCGTAGCATGTAATCCTAGAATTTAGACATTTCCCTTGTTCCCCCCTCCCCCCCCTTTCGTTTCTTTTTTTTTTTTTTGTTTCCTTTCCCTTTTTTTTTTTGCCTTTTTTTCTTTGCTTTTTCTTTCTTTCTCCCCCCTTCCCCCCTCTTTTTTATCATTCATTTCCTTCCCCTCTTCCTTCCCCTCTCACCCCCCTCCCCTCCCTTGCAAAACTATATTAGAGCATAGTGATTCCTGTATGTCTTCCCCCTCCCCTACTCCCTTGCACGTCAAGCCTCACAATGCCCCCCCCCCCCCCGCTCCCCCCATACCCACATAGACCTGTAGCGGAGCGTCCTGCATTCCAGCTTTCAACCAGATGCGAGCAGGCCAGGTGTATCCGATAGCTTGGGGGGCTCGGGCGTAGCGCTAAAGGTAGACGTCCCAGGTCCTGTGCCGGATTCAGCCAACCACTGCGGATGGCAGGACCCCTCCAAGTCAGTGATGCCCGACCCAGTTTCCCCTCCCAAAACAGCCTGGCCAGTTCCAGGAGGGAGAAAAAAAACGAAAAAAAAACAAAAAACCAAAAACATGGGGGCAAATGAAGGCTAAGTTACATTAGGGGAGGCATATGGCGGTGTTAGGCTCGTAACCCGGCCTCCGCAGTGGGATGAGGGGGCCTCCCGTCCGGTCCATGGCGGCAATATCTGGAGACCTATTCCCATCCCCCACCCAAAGAGACAAAAGAGAAAAAACAATAAAAGAAGGAGAAAAACATTTTCAGGTGGCGGGCCAGGTGCCCACCCGCGCCGGTCGGCCAGCCAGCCACGGCTAAGGCGAAGCTTATGGGCAACCTTTCACTGGAATTCCATGTTGTGTAGGCCTACTGAGCCAGCAGGTCACAGGTCGCAGATATTTATTCTTCTGGATTAGTCGGGTGGGCGAGCAGAACGCCTGGGCGGTTCTCCCTGGAATCCCTCCGTGGTCGCCGGGGTGGCCTCTGGGGTCTGGGTTCCCTATCCAGCGGTTCCAGGATCCAGTCCGGCACTGCTATAGGCGGTAGATCCAGACATTGCAGGAAGTGTGGGACTTCATCTGGCCAGCGTGCAGATACCCACTCATTGCGGTGGCGCACCTGTATGCTGAAGGGGAAGCCCCATTTGTACGGTATATTGCGTTCCCTGAGGGCAGCTGTTATGGGTCTGAGGGCTCGTTGCGCTTCCAACGTGGCTGAGGAGAGGTCTTGGTATAGAGAGACATCAGCACCCTGGTACTGCCATGTAGGTCGCGTTCTGGCGGTGCGCATTATGCGTTCCTTTAGTGGGAAGGAGTGAAGGCAGCAAATGAGATCTCGGGGGTCCCCCTCACGGATTCGGGGTCTCAGGGCCCTGTGTGCTCTTTCAAAGCGTATTTCCGCTGGGGCTTCACCCCCTAATATGTGCCGGAATAGCCCGGTCAGTAGGACCTCCGCATTTTCTGCGCCATCCTGCTCAGGTACCCCTCTTACCCGGATATTGGAGCGGCGGCTCCTGTTGTCCAGGTCCTCCACCTGGCGGCGCAGGGTCAGTAGCATGTTGCCCTGTCTTGCGAGTGCTGTATCAGCTGCTGATGTTTGGCGTCGCGTGGTCTGGGCCTGTGCCTCCAGAGCCTGTATCCGGCCGTCCTGTGCTTCCATGTCAGCCTTCAGTGCAGTCACTGCTGAGGTAAGGGAAGCTTGAAGGGTGGAGGTGAGAGATTGCAGGTCAGCCTTTGTGACCATATTACTGGCCAGGCGCCTGATCTCTGCATTTATATCAGCCAGCGTGGGCTGCTCCTGATCGGAGCTTGAAGAGGCAGGGGAGACCGGTGCCATTTTGGAGCCGTGCGCGGCCCGGCTAGACCCCAGCGGGGTTTGAAGGAACCCGTCCATCGGGCCCGCGGAAGGTGCCTGGGGTGCAGTCCTGGGGGTCTGCGGGTGATCCGCTCGTTTTGTGCGCCCCCTCGGCTGGCGTGCGGTAAGTGGCTTTTAGGAGCGCGGTGGCGAGGAGCTCAGGGTTTAGGCGGCCATGCTGCTCGGACCTCAGGCCACGCCCCCTAAATTGTATCTATTTTTATAACAAATTGTGATTTTATTTATATGGAATACATTTCACTTACACGATAGCGATCTTTGGGATCTGGAGAATTGAAATAGTGGGCAATTCTCGACTGTTTACTATTATTATCCCATAAATATCCCCACAAATTGGAGGCACTGCTGAGATTGTTTAAGTTGAAATTACCGTATTTATCGGCGTATAACACGCACTTTTTCTCCATGAAAATAGGGGGCAAATGATGTGTGAGTGTTATACGTCAATATACATATTTTTCACTCCATAAGACGCACTTTTTTTCCCCTCAAAAGTGAGGGGAAATGTCTGTGCGTCTTATGAAGCGTATGTGAAGGTTTACTTACCTTTCTTGAAGCGTGGGCCGGTGTTCAGCGCGCCAAAAACACCAAAACCTCAGAAACAGGAAAACGCCAGAAGCAATTCTGCAAATTCCTCTGATAACTCTGAAAAATCCAATGCCAATGGGAATAAACGCCCCTGGGTTAATAAGAACCAAGGCAATTCCCAATGGAGAAGGAATCCTCAGAGAAATGGGAGATATGGAAACCGAAATAACCAATCTGCTTCCAATAACTCCCAACAGTCTCAGCCATCCCAGCCAAATTCTAATGGGCAAAGACAAAACGGCAATGGGGGAAATAATTTGCGTCGTCAGGTTGGTCAATTGACAGACCATGTGGCGAAACCGACCTCGCCACGTGTCCTTGGAGGGGGCTGCTTGCCCGCCTCTTGCCTTTGGACTATGGACCAGACCTTATGTGAATGTGTTAACTCAGATAGCTATGCCATGGAGCCCATTCGTGTAGTTAAAGACTTCGGCTCCGTGGCGAGTGAACTGTGTGAGTAGGATCTGCGCGCTATTCGGTAGTTTTGTGCACGCAGATCCCAGCTATCTGGGGATAGGTGAAATGTCTGTGTGTTATGTGTAAAAGGTGAATTTATGTATTTTAAAGTGTTTTACTGTCTTTGTGCCCCCATGTGCTCAATGGGGTCTGTCTCTGTGCTGGGAGGTAATTGGATTACTTCTCCAGCACAGAGAAGGCTCTGTAAAAAACGGTCTGAGCTGGAAAGCTAGGGGTTTTAAAAGATACTTTACTAACTTTTGAACCCCTGGTCTGATCCATGCCATTTTTTAATATGTTGTTCCCCTGAATGGATTGATTGTGGATATGTAATTTTGTGTGAATGTGATGTATGGTTTTGAAGTTATAAATATTGTGTAAAAAGTATATTTTAAACTGTATGAATAATGGGATTATGTGTCACACTAAGGGGAGGGGATGTGTGGGAGGTAACATCTATGTCATTGGTTATTTTATGCCTCCCCCTGGGTGTGGCCTGTATGTGTACTCTTGTAATAAAAGCCAGGCTGGATGTGCCAGTCCAGAGTTCCTGCTTAACCCTCAAAGCAATGTGTCGTCTCGTTCTTTGGGGGAATTGGATTGTATGCTGACTGCCAGGAGTGTAAGCGGATTGTATGCTTTTCCTGTTGGGCTAATTCCAGGGTTCGTGTGTTTGCAGTTCGGGAGTTGGTGAATTTGTACAGTTTGCAGTTCGGGAGATTGGTGATTGCAGTAGCTGCTGGTCTATGGGAAAGGGGATTATCGCCTAAACGTTTTTTATCCCCTTCTGAGCGAAACGGTCCGTTACAATTGGTGGCAGCGGCGGGATCGTTCCTACAACCAGAGGGACAGCTACAGGCAACATCAATTCCTGGAGTACAAATTGAGGGCAACGCTAGTACCCGTACAGCGACCCTATCTACGAAGGAATTCGGGAAAATGGAGGAGAAGCTTCGAGATACAGTGTACAGTTACGTACGCCTGGGGTCTGGAGTAGTCCCAGAGGAGGACATGTTGAGGTACAGTGATATGGCCAGAGCCAGATTGTGGGACGAAGCCCTAGAAGAAGTACAGTATTCACGAGGGGATCGACGCCGCAGCAGAAGGCAGCGAATCCTGGCTAGAATGGCAGAGCGGTGCCCCTCCTGAGAAAACAGACCACAGAAAAGTGGGTGACTAGACTCGAGATTCTAGTATACGCAGAACTGACGCTCGACGACTCATACCAGGCGCTACAGTGGTACGCAGCTCAGTGTGTCCCCGATATGGCAGAGTATGAGTTCCCAGAAGGCGGAGATTACACTGGCCTTGGCCTATTTTGGGATAATATTGATGATGAGGACTTTGGGGAAGCTACCAACTCTCGTTTTTGGGACCTGTGTTTCGACCGAGAAGACATGTTGGGTCTCCCTAGTGCTATTGACCTCGAGGCAGACCTACAGTATTTGGTCGCCAAGGAATGCAACCTGGAGTGGGATTACCTGCGACTCATCAATCAGGCCCGGGAAGAGTCAACCGGTCCACCTTCCCAACAGCAACCAGCGGTACCCGAGGTAGCAGATCTCCTAGACTGGTCCTGTGAGGATCCCCAGTGGCAGTGTGTATCCCAGGGAGCTGAAGGTACAGTCCTTCCTCCTCAGCAGCAGAGTAAGTCCCAGGGAGCTGAAGGTGCAATCCTTCCTCCCAGCGGCAGTGTGTATCCCAGGGAGATGAAGGTGCAATCCTTCCTCCCCAGCGGCAGTGTGTGGCCCAGGGCGCAGAAGGTATCGTCCTTCCTCCCCAGCGGCAGTGTGTATCCCAGGGAGATGAAGGTGCCGTCCTTCCTCCCCAGCGGCAGTGTGTAACCCAGGGAGCCGAAGGTGCAATCCTTCCTCCCCAGCGGCAGTGTGTGTCCCAGGGAGCAGAAGGTGCCGTCCTTCCTCCCCAGCGGCAGTGTGTAACCCAGGGAGCCGAAGGTGTCGTCCTTCCTCCCCAGCGGCAGTGTGTAACCCAGGGAGCAGAGACCATCAGTCTCACACCCCAGCAGCAGGACAAAATAATGAAAGGGGAGACAGCTGGTCCCCCTCTCCACCAGCAGAGAGAGTGTCAGGGAGAGGAGCCTGTTAACCCCTCTCCCCAGCGGCAGTTGACAGTCCAGAGAGAGGAGCTTGTTACACCCTCTCTCCAGCGGCAGCCTAACCCACCAAGGGGAGATGTTAAGCCCCGCAACTATGCAGATGGGACCGTAGTCTCTGCACTTACAGCCCAAGGGGTAGGGATGGTCGGTCCTGTCCCCCAGCCACAGAGCGGTGTAACCAGAGGGGAGACAGTCGGTCTCTCCCTCCCACAACCAGACTCCAACCCGGCTACTTCCGTGGTAGTACTGGCACCAGGGCAGAGTACCGCTGGTCTCTGCCCCCTCAGCAACCCACCATGCAGACTACCAGTCCCCCACACAGCCGTGGTGAGGCACCTGGACCTGGACAAAGTTCTCCTCTACCCAGGTGTAGTAACCAGTTATTGTGGGTGGGAGGTACTGCTGTTTGTGCTTCGTGGGTGGGTTGCTGGACTAACCAGGGCACTGACCGGCAGGAGGTCAGATACCCTGTTAGTCTGGGGGGTAAAGGGGAGAAGTGTGGCGAAACCGACCTCGCCACGTGTCCTTGGAGGGGGCTGCTTGCCCGCCTCTTGCCTTTGGACTATGGACCAGACCTTATGTGAATGTGTTAACCCAGATAGCTATGCCATGGAGCCCATTCGTGTAGTTAAAGACTTCGGCTCCGTGGCGAGTGAACTGTGTGAGTAGGATCTGCGCGCTATTCGGTAGTTTTGTGCGCGCAGATCCCAGCTATCTGGGGATAGGTGAAATGTCTGTGTGTTATGTGTAAAAGGTGAATTTATGTATTTTAAAGTGTTTTACTGTCTTTGTGCCCCCATGTGCTCAATGGAGTCTATGCTTTTCCTGTTCGGCTGATTCCAGGGTTCGTGTGTTTGCAGTTCGGGAGTTGGTGAATTCGTACAGTTTGCAGTTCAGGAGATTGGTGATTGCAGTAGCTGCTGGTCTATGGGAAAGGGGATTATCGCCTAAACGGTTTTTATCCCCTTCTGAGCGAAACGGTCCGTTACAGACCAGATGGGCAAATTAATGGAGGAAATAACAAAGATTAACCAAGTCTTTGCTATCAATCCTTTTTTAGGGACAGCTCCAATTGCAGAGCCACCTGTGCAACTGCAGCAGCAACAACAGGTGCCGCAGCAATAGTAGCTACTGTGACTAAACAGGATAGGTTGTCAGTGGATGTAATACCTAACCCTGTTTCCATTCCAGGTACTAACAGTCAAGTAAACAATAGTTGTGTTAGGATACCTATTGCCTACTCCATCACTTCACTTCCGGGTGAAGGAGGCGCAACGTGTTCCTCTGCTTTTTCATTTCAGCCAAAGGCTAAAATAGCCCCAGCAGCCACTAGTTTCCAGGATCCAGACCTGAAAGGGTTAACTGATGAGATGCCGACCTCTAGTTCCCGCTTGACAGTTCAAGATATTCCTAAAAAGGATGGGCCTGTGGGTAAGACTGAGCATTCGTCAGTACAGGTAGAAACTGCTGCTGTGGCCGGTAATGTATGGAAAACAAGTAATATGTTGACACATTCTATATTCTTATGTGAATTAGAAGAACATAAAGGAAGATACTACATGTCTGTAGAAATACAGGATTCGCTACCCCAGCCTTTCAAAGGGTTAATAGATACTGTTTCACATGCCACTATCTTATCCAATACCTACTTCCAGCAGGTAATGGACTTAGCAGCGGATAAGCCGAAGCTAAGAGATTTCCCTAATGCTCTGTTGAGTGTAGGAGGAAATGCCCTTCATGTTATTGGCAATACCTGGTTAAAGTTTAAAATAGGTAACAAAACCTTTAGACACCCGGTGATAATGGTAGATCTCCCCTATAACCGACTGATTCTGGGTATAGACATACTCAGAAGACTTAACACAATTATTGACTGTGTGAATGGAATTGTATGGTCGCAAGCTAAGGTTCCTATAACCTATGAGAAATTACATATACAATCTGATCGTAACTGCCATGTAATAGAAGAAAGACCTGACTCGATAGAGGTACATTTTAGGAATAGTCAGTCACCTGACGTGACTATCCTGCAGGTGAATGATGCAATCGCACCTGTAGATGAGCATTCCGTAAGAATTGCTCCAGAGAGGATCCAGAATGTCTCTCTGGAAGGTGATGTTTTAACCATTTCTCTCCACAGGGACTATGTTGAATCTGTCGATCTGGCAGGTCATGCTCAATTCCTTGCCAGAATTGAAAGGGTCAATAACAACTTATTCTTTCCTATTCAAATAAATGACTTAGGAAGAAGTAGGAATGCAAAGCTGGACTTAATGAGTGAGAACAGCTATATTAACAGAAGTCTGTTAAAGCAGATCGCTAATCCTAAAATGATCAGGTACGCTTCCCCACATGACAGGTGGATCCAGAACCTGGATGGCGAATCAGAGAGTCACAATGTGATAGCAAAATGTTTACTATCTATTTCCATTGGAAATAAGACAGTTAAACATTTATTCCTAGTGATCGACGAACCTCGCTATCAGGTTTACATCGGCAATGATGTCATACACCGCTTTGCCATACACCTTGACCTGATTAATTCCAACTTGTGGACAAGGTTAAAAGGTAATCCTTGTGGATACCTACACGAGGAAACCGCCCTGAAATCAGGACAAATACTACCATATGCGGTAAGTATCCAAGTACCTGATGACATAAGCATTCCACAAGGGACAAGTAACTTTCTTTTACCCCTACAGGTCAAGGAGGGTCAGATATTAGAAAACTCTGATGCCCTAATCTGTTTATCCAACTGGATACAACAATTAGGGATGGTGGTAACGCATACACCAATGGTAAGTATTGGTAAGAATCCCACCTATATAATGGTCAACAATGTTACACCCAATAGTCTTACTTTACCAAAAGGAACGTTATTAGGTCTAGCAGTGGATGCTGAGTACTATACATTTGGTTTCCAAAACCAAATTATAGGCCTCATCCCTGAAGAATACTTAACTGAGGACGAAATTGTCGATCAAATATTCCATTCCTCCCCAGAAGGATTATTCACTATCCTATCTGTATCGTCGAAGAAGGCTCATGTAAAATCGAAGAAGCATCACTCACGTTCGATCATCTGCTCAATGAGCAGGAATCACAAGAGTATCACGACCAAAGAGAAAAGGTAAGTCAACACCGAACTGACCTAATTTCTAGGCTTGAAGAAGCTTATGAGATAGGCCAGCCTGAAATCTTTCCAGGATTTCAGGAAAGGCTAGAAGAGCAAATATCTTTAGCTGACGGTTGCTCCAATGATGCTGAGCGGCAACAGCTAAAGGAAATCCTAATGGAATTCAAGATATTTTTGCCAAAGATTCCTACGACTGTGGGTTAACTAACCTCCACGTAGCCAGAATACAAACTGATCCAAATTTACCACCTGCATTTATCAAACAATATAGACTCCCATTAGCATCATATGATGGTCTACAAGACATCAGTCAGAATTTAAAGGAAAGGGGCATTATACATCCGGTGCACAGTTCGTATAATAATCCGATCTTGGGGATTCTGAAACCTAATGGACAATGGCGTTTATGCGCTGACTTATGACCGCTAAATAAACGCGTCTATATGTCTGGTTGGCCAGTACCAATGTTTGGTACAAATGCAGGGATCCAAAATATTCACTGCCATTGACTGTGCGGAGGAATATTGGACTGTACCAGTCCATAATGAAGACCAATACAAATTGGCCTTCACATTTGGAAAGCAGCAGTATACCTGGACCCGTATGCCCTTCGGTTACATAAACTCTGGTCATGAATTCGCTGTGTTCATGCATAAAGCTATGCCTGATGCACTCGAGAGAGGAACGTTATCATATGTCGACGATGTCTTGCTGAAAAGCACTTCCTTTGATAAGCACATCATAGAGATTAGACACGTTCTCACTCAGTTAAGAGAGGCAGGGATTAAACTGTCTTTACAAAAGGCGCAATGGTGTTGCACCCATGTCAACTTCCTCGGACATGAGGTAACTTCTGAAGGATTAAATCCCCAGAGGAAGAAGGTTGAAGCCGTAATTAAGGCTAAAACACCTTCAAACATCAGGGAATTAAGATCGTTCCTTGGTATGACTAACTACTCCCGTAAGTTTATAGATAACTATCCAGAAATAACAAAACCACTCTTACACCTGCTTAAAAAGGAAACTACCTGGAACTGGGGGGAGCCTCAGGACCAAGCGGTAAGTCAACTGAGGAGGAAGGCACCCTTTTTAGCATACCCAGAGGGTGGTAAACCCTTTTATCTGGAGACAGGATATACCGATTTAAGCATAAGTGCTGTTCTATATCAGAAGCAGGACAGTTTAAACAAAGTTATTGCATATGCTAGCAAGACTTTATCACCTGTTGAAGTTAAATTCAACACGTGTGAGAAGGCGTAATTGTCGACTGTCTGGGCACTACAAAATTTTCGTAGCTATATCCAAGGTGAGAAAATAATTGTAGAAACAGCTCACCAACTTCTATCGTTAATATTCTGAAGAAGTGTGTTAAGGAGTCTGGTAAAGACTGGGACATTAAATTGACCCTAGTTTTAATGGCGAATTAGAGCTACACCTAGCACTGCTACCAAATTGTCACCTTTTGAATTGATGACAGGAAGAAAGATGGTTTTACCACAGCATTTACTATATCGTACTTCAGATCATAACTTGATCAATGCTGCCACTACGCATCAGTATATCGAAGATTTGCGCAAGAATTTACAGCATGCTTTAGCTTTTAGAAATAAAATAAAAACTGGGTGCTTAAATAGGATATAGGGTGTATTAGATTGCTTCACACTCTGGTGTAGTTCCCAAGTGTTACCAATAAGAGATAGTGTGTAGTAATGAGTGGAGCAAAGAAAAAACACCAAGTATGGAGAGGATGAGGAAAAGATAAAAAATAAAGTACAATACAGACTTTATATTGGTATATAGGTGTCAGGATCGGGACAGGGATCCAACACGCAGAGTACAAACAGTAGCCAGATACGTATACCGGACCTTAGAATGGCCGGACTAACGTAAGTAGTACAGTATAGAATGGTCAAAGACAAGCCGAGGTCGAGGGTAACAGAAGACAGGTAAGCGAGAGACAAGCCGAATCAAGGGTAACAGAGATAAGCAGAGTAAGGTAAACAAGCCGGGTCAAAACCAAAAGGGATAATAGAATACACAAGCACTGAGTGACTAGAACAAGCTAGAACCACGACAGGGCAATGAGCTAATGAAAGAAGCTCTGTTAAATACCCTGTTCAGAGCAGTAACCACGCCTCCGAGGCGTCCTGATTGGTCCTGCAGCAATTGACTGACAGGTCGTTCCGGGGGAGTGTCCTGATGACTACTTCCTGCCTAGATGCTGTAAAAGGCAGTCACTCCCTCGCGGCCGGCCTAGCATGACCGGATATACCGCGGGGAAGGGAGCCATCAGACCGTCTGGATGGAGGAACAGCTAAGTCTCTACCTCTTTCGGAGGTAGAGACCACAGGTACCCTGACAGTACCCCCCCTCTCAGATACGCCCACCGGGCGGAATGAACCGGGACGAGATGGGAAGCGAGAGTGATACGCCCTGCGGAGACGGGGAGCATGAACATCCTCCTGAGGTACCCAACTCCTCTCCTCAGGACCATATCCCTTCCAATCAACCAGATATTGTACTCTCCCCCGGGAGATTCGAGAATCAATAATAGAGTTAACCTCATACTCCTCCTGACCCTCCACCTGAACGGAGCGAGGAGGGGCTATTGTGGAGGAAAATCTGTTACATATGAGTGGTTTCAGCAATGAAACGTGAAACGAGTTCGGGATGCGTAAGGTATTAGGAAGAGCTAAACGATACGCAACTGGATTGATACGGGTCAGCACCCTGTAGGGTCCAATATAACGAGGAGCGAACTTCATGGAGGGCACTTTTAAACGGATGTTCCTCGTGCTCAGCCATACCCTATCACCTGGAACAAAGACCGGAGCCGCCCTTCTACGTTTATCAGCGTGTTTCTTGACCAACATAGAGTTGTGCACAAGGATTTGTCGAGTTTGATCCCACAACTTCCTCAAATTGGCAACATGAACATCAACCGACGGCACCACCTGGGAAGGAGAATCCGAAGGAAGAATAGACGGATGAAAACCATAATTCATGAAGAAGGGGCTTGAATGAGTAGAATCGCAAACGAGATTGTTGTGTGCAAACTCCGCCCAAGGAATCAAACCGACCCAATCATCCTGGTGTTCAGAAACAAAGCATCGTAAATATTGTTCAATTTTCTGGTTGGTACGTTCAGCAGCTCCGTTAGACTGAGGATGATAGGCAGAAGAAAAGTTTAATTTAATACCAAGTTGAGAGCAGAAGGACCTCCAAAAGCGGGAAACAAATTGGGAGCCTCTGTCTGATACAATTTGAGAGGGTATCCCATGTAGGCGAAAAATCTCCTTAGCGAATATCTCTGCCAATTCGGGAGAAGACGGGAGTTTAGGCAGGGGAATGAAGTGTGCCATCTTAGTAAACCTGTCAACCACGGTGAGGATAACTGTCTGTCTTTTAGAGATAGGTAGATCGACAATAAAGTCCATGGCCAAACAGGACCATGGTTTTTCTGGAACCTCCAAGGGGTGCAGGAATCCACATGGAAGCGTATGGGGTTGTTTGGTTTTAGTACAAACTTCACATGCAGCGATGAACTCCTCAATATCCCTCCGTAAAGCAGGCCACCAGAAGTCCTTAGAGATCAACGCGTAAGTTTTGCGAATACCAGGATGTCCCGCCATCTTGCTATTATGTAAACACTGTAAAAGTTCCAGTTGAAGAGCAGGAGGAACGAAATGACGGCCCGCAGGAGTCTGTTTAGGTGCTAGATATTGCAACTTAATGATCTCGGCCAGTAATGGAGAATGAATCCTGAGATTCGTATTAGCAATGATATTGCATTTCGGAACTATAGAAGAAAGAACTGGTTCAGGTACAGTAGAAGGTTCATATTGGCAAGATAATGCATCGGCTTTAGAGTTTTTAGAACCAGGTCTGTAAGTCAGTACATAATTGAAGTGAGTCAGGAATAAGGACCAACGAGCTTGTCTAGAGGATAAGCGCTTAGCCTCCCCAATATAGGACAAGTTTTTGTGGTCCGTCAAAATCGTAATAGGGTGTAGGGTCCCCTCCAACAAATGTCTCCACTCCTTTAAGGCTTTAATGACTGCTAACAGTTCCCTTTCCCCGATGTCATATCTGCTCTCAGGCCCAGAAAATTTCTTAGAGAAGAAACCACAAGGGTGTAACGGTTTATCCACCCCTAACCTTTGAGACAGAACAGCCCCAACTGCTGTCTCAGAGGCATCGACCTCGAGCAAAAAAGGCAGAGTCGTATCAGGATGGACTAGAATGGGAGCCGAGGCAAAAAGTTCCTTGAGAGTCTTGAAAGCACCAAGAGCTTCCTTAGACCAGAACTTAGTATCAGCCCCTTGTTTGGTCATATTGGTAATAGGCGCAATGATAGAGGAGTATCCTTTAATGAAGCGCCTATAGTAGTTGGAAAAACCAATAAACCTTTGGATAGCCTTGAGTCCTTTGGGCAAGGGCCAGTCTAAAATAGATTGGAGTTTTACAGGATCCATTTTAAAACCCTCCCCAGAAATCACGTATCCAAGAAAGTCTACCTGAGACTGATCAAAACTGCACTTCTCCAATTTGCAATATAGACCATGTTGCAGCAGCTTGTGTAATACCTTTCTGACCTGTCTATGGTGAGTCTCAATCTCCTTAGAGTGTATTAGTATGTCGTCCAGGTAAACAATAACACAATCGTGCTGAAACTCCCTAAGTACCTCATTAATCAAATCTTGAAATACTGCAGGAGCATTGCATAGTCCAAATGGCATAACAGTGTATTCGTAATGGCCATACCGGGTATTGAATGCCGTCATCCACTCGTGACCTTGCTGGATTCTCACCAAATTGTAAGCCCCTCTGAGATCTAACTTGGTGAAGATTTTGGAGCCCTTAAGACGATCAAATAACTCGGTAATCAGTGGGATAGGATAGGCATTTCTGACAGTTATTTTATTCAAGCCTCGGTAATCGATACAAGGTCTCAGCGTGCCATCCTTCTTCTTAATGAAAAAGAACCCAGCCCCGGCCGGAGAAGAAGACCTCCTGATGAATCCCTTTTCTAAATTCTCCCGAATATACTCCTCTAGAACCGAGTTTTCCTGAACAGACAAAGGATATACATGGCCCCTCGGAGGCATAGTGCCGGGTAGAAGCTTAATCTTACAGTCAAATGACCTGTGTGGAGGCAAAGAATCGGCATTCTTCTTGTCAAACACTGCCCTTAAGTCTAGGTAAAGGTCTGGTATTTGTCTTTCTGTGGACTGAGTAGGATTCTCCGGTATGTTAATATTAGCTAATGGAGAAACCTTGCACAAACACCGATCCTGGCAGCCCTGGCCCCACGAGAGTATCTCTCCTAACTCCCAATCGATAATAGGGTTATGTTTTTTCAACCATGGGTACCCCAGAACTATGGGAACGGAAGGAGACGAAATGAGCATAAGAGATAAATTCTCCACGTGTAGGATACCAACATTTAAATCAATGGGTATGGTCTCACGAAAGATAGGGTCTAGTAGTGGTCTACCATCTATGGCCTCAACGGCCAAAGGTGTCTCCGTTAGCTGGGATGGGAAATTGTTCTTACTAGCAAAGGCTTGGTCGATAAAATTCTCAGCAGCACCGGAATCTATCAATGCCATAGCCCTTACTACTTCCTTCCCCCAAGTTAAGGAAACTGGTAGCAGAAGCCTGTGATCTTTATAATTAGGAGTAGAGGACAAAATAGAAACACCCAAGGCCTGTCCTCTAGAGAGACTTAGGTGCGAGCGTTTCCCGGGCGGTTAGAACAGTTCGAGAGTAAATGACCCTTGGCTCCACAATACATACACAAACCCTCTCTTCTCCTGTGCTGTCTTTCCTCCTCAGAGAGGCGGGTATACCCTATCTGCATAGGTTCAGTAAGCAAAGATATCGTGGAGTCAGGACTTGGAAAAGCGGGAGCTAACCTAAAAGAAGGTCTCTGGTTCCTCTCTCGAGTGTTCTGTCTCTCTCTTAGACGTTCATCTATACGAGAGATTAACGAAATTAAATCCTCTAAATTCTCAGGGAGTTCTCTGGTAGCAACCTCATCAAGGATTACATCAGATAGGCCATTCAAAAATACATCCATATACGCCTGCTCATTCCACTTGATTTCTGCCGCCAGAGACCTGAACTCTAGTGCATAATCCACCAGTGTTCGGTTCTCCTGTCTCAGGCGCAACAGTAATCTGGCTGCATTAACCTTTCTACCTGGAGGGTCAAATGTTCTTCTAAAAGCAGCTACAAATGCGTTATAGTTATAAACTAATGGGTTATCGTTCTCCCATAGTGGGTTGGCCCATCTCAGAGCTTTCTCAATGAGTAGGGTGATAATAAATCCTACTTTTGCCCTATCTGTAGGATAAGAGCGAGGTTGCAATTCAAAGTGGATACTAATTTGGTTTAAAAAACCACGACACTTCTCAGGAGCTCCACCATAGCGTACTGGGGGGGTAATGTGAGAAGAAGCACCCACTGTGGCTACCTCTAGACCTGAACCGACAGGAGAAACAGGGGTATTACGTATCTCCTCTGGTGGGTTATGGGCACAAGCTAATAGAGCCTGTAGCGCAAGCGCCATCTGATCCATTCTGTGATCCATGGCTTCAAACCTAGGATCAGGAGCAGCCAGCTGACTGTTTGTACTTGCAGGATCCATTAGCCCTGTCGTAATGTCAGGATCGGGACAGGGATCCAACACGCAGAGTACAAACAGTAGCCAGATACGTATACCGGACCTTAGAATGGCCGGACTAACGTAAGTAGTACAGTATAGAATGGTCAAAGACAAGCCGAGGTCGAGGGTAACAGAAGACAGGTAAGCGAGAGACAAGCCGAATCAAGGGTAACAGAGATAAGCAGAGTAAGGTAAACAAGCCGGGTCAAAACCAAAAGGGATAATAGAATACACAAGCACTGAGTGACTAGAACAAGCTAGAACCACGACAGGGCAATGAGCTAATGAAAGAAGCTCTGTTAAATACCCTGTTCAGAGCAGTAACCACGCCTCCGAGGCGTCCTGATTGGTCCTGCAGCAATTGACTGACAGGTCGTTCCGGGGGAGTGTCCTGATGACTACTTCCTGCCTAGATGCTGTAAAAGGCAGTCACTCCCTCGCGGCCGGCCTAGCATGACCGGATAGACCGCGGGGAAGGGAGCCATCAGACCGTCTGGATGAAGGAACAGCTAAGTCTCTACCTCTTTCGGAGGTAGAGACCACAGGTACCCTGACAATAGGTTCCTCCAGAAGATGTAGTAATATGTGAAAAAGAGAGAGAAAAAAATATACAATAGTAGTGTAGATGGTTAACACTTAGAGAAATTATATTTCTCTTCTATTAAATACAACTTGATGTCACTTGCTGCAACCTTATTTTCAATAAAGTGCTATCAAATATAAATGCAAAATTACATAGATTTATATCTGCTACATGCAGGGAAAATACATCAATACAAAACAGATAAAAAACGTATATATACTAAATAAAAAATAGTGTTAAGAAAGAAGGCTGGATGGCCCCTTACTGAATATGGTGCTGAGTTGAAACAGCATACGCTGTAACTCACAAACTCGCTTAAAATGATGGGGTAGCAGGCAAGCAGGTTGTGGTTTGTTTCCTGGCTCGGACGGTCTGTATTTTCTCCGGTCTACTGTGGATATCCAGAGATCAGCTCCGAGTGCCGTGTGACAAAACAAGCTCCTCCCCCGTTCGTGACATCAACGCGTTTCGCCGTATTGCGACTTTCTCAGGACGTGTTCATAACCGCCATGTTGGTTATGGGCATATATAGGGCAATGTCCCCCATGATTGGTTATTCCGTAATTACATTCAACCATCAATAAAACATTATAATATCAACCTTAAAACAGCTGTGATTCATTCAGATGCAACCTATATCAATATTGTCAATTAAAAATTATATAATGTTATAAAGGAGAGAAAATGTTCTCATAGATCAGTTTTTTAATTCTTTTAAACAAAAACTGACTTTTTTCTCTTAAAGTGAACTCATTATTTATAAAGTATCGAAATACAACTTTTACTTAATCTTTAGAAAGAAGCTTATTAGTGGTACATGTGGCATCTATTATAGTAGCATTTATATGGATAGGCTATATATGAAAAATGCATATTATCTTTATTAAAAATAAAAAATAAAAATCACATACACGCTAAAGAGACTTAGCTTATCATTCCCAACTTAGATACATATATATAAACTTGTATACAAATATAAATATAGAAATGGCTTCCATTAAAGCATATAATTTTCATTTATTCTGCATGTAGTTGGAGAAAAAATATAAAGAAAGAAGTTAGTCTCAAACAAGAATTAGTTCATCATTTCTTTTTTCAAATATTCCTTTTTTCAAATAAAGACAAATTCCATCTTCAATAATTAATTTAAGTACAAACTTAATTATCCCAAAGTGTGAACTTTATAAAAGTCAGTGCAGAGAATATAGTTCCCAGTGGAAAGTTGCATGTACATAATTTTAGAGTTAGAGATATATATATGTATATAAACATGTGTTGAACATTTAGAGTATGTGTCAATCGTATGTAAATGGAACAAAGATAGGGCAATGAAGGATTGGGGTATTCTATGGAAAATGTAGTAAACTGGTAATTAATCTAAAAAGTGGCATAATTCGAAGTCATTGTTCAGGCCGTGTGGAATCATGGTGTTTAATTCAAAGATCCACTTCATTTCGGCTTTTCCTATTTTTTCGTTGAAGTTACCCCCTCTCCAGGTCTTGTGGACTTGTTGAATCCCTATAAAGCTTAGTTGTGTTGGATCTGCTTTATGATGGTGTTTGAAGTGTAAAGAGACTTGATGCAATTCATATTGTCTTTTAATATTATATACATGTTCACTTATGCGAACATGTAGCGATCTAGTTGTGCGACCTATGTAGTTTAACCCACATGTACAAGTGAGCATATATATTATGTTCTTGGAGTTGCATGTAATCCCTTCTTTAATTTTGTATATTGTTTCTTTTACTTTAAATTCTTTAACTTGTTCTTTCCTACTTTGTGTTCTCGAACATGCATTGCAGGATCCACATCTAAAAAAACTTTTTTGTTGGTTTAGAAAAAAGCTGCCTTGTTTTTTAGGTTCATCTAAAACATTATTCACCAAAATCCTTTTTAGATTGGGGACACCTTTATGTATAATCTTTGGTTTATCGCTAAGAATATTATTTAGAATAGGGTCGTCCATTAATATTGGCCAGTAGTTCTTAACAATGTTTCGGATTTTTTGATTATGCTTCCCTGAATATTGACATATAAAAGGGACATCGGAATTAATGTTTGTGCATTTCTTCCCTTTATACTTTAGAATTTCTGTTCTGTCTAGTATTGCTACTTTTCTTTCCGCTTCATTTAGAATCTCTTCATTGTAGCCCCTTTCCTTAAAATCATCTACAATTTTTTTTACTTTGTTCCATGAAAGTACACTCATCCGTGCAATTTCTCTTCATTCTGATTAATTGGCTACTGGGTACATTATTTAACCAGGGACTGTAGTGACAACTAGTGTGTTGAATATAGTTTTTTACGTCCACTGGTTTGAAATATGTTTTAGTTTTTATTTTATGATCTTCTATATATATACTTAAATCCAAAAAATGAATTTCCTTATTGCTTGATTCGGAAGTAAGGCTAATGCCCCATTCATTGGAATTAAGTCTATCCAAAAATTGATGTAGAGATTCCTCCCCTCCCTTCCAAATCATAATCAGATCATCTATGTACCTCTTAAAAAGCACCAAGTTCGACTCCCAGCTACGGCCATCCTCGACATGGACATACTCCCAGTGAGCCATGAAGAGATTGGCATAGCTGGGAGCGAACTTGGTGCCCATGGCTGTCCCGCATCTTTGGAGATAAAAGTCTCCTTGGAACCAAAAATAGTTGTTCTCTAGAATGAGAGTAATAGCTTCTAAAATAAAATTATTTTGCATGGGTGAGTATAAAGATGAAGATGTTAGAAAATGCTCCACTGCTCTTATACCTAGATGATGTTTAATGCTGGTATATAGAGAGGTCACATCCGCTGTGACTAGAAGATAATCGTCCTCCCAAGTGATATCTTTTAATATCTGGAGGATATTTGTGGTATCTTTTAGGTATGACGGTACTTTTTGTACCAATGGTTGGAGCATTTGGTCCACATACTCTGATAATCTACAGGAGACAGAATTAATCCCTGAGACTATTGGGCGGCCGGGAGGTTCTTTGATATTCTTGTGGATCTTGGGGAGGAAATAGAATACAGGTATTTTCTCAAAACTGATGTTAATATATTCTTTCTCTGATTTGTTTAAAACACCTGTTTAATATCCCTTAGTTATTAAAGTGGAAAATGTATCTTTTATATTCTTAGTGGGATCATTAGGTAGTTTAAGATAAGTATTTATGTCCCCCAATAATCTATACGACTCCCTGAGATAGTATTCTTTATCCATAATGACTATCCCCCCGCCCTTGTCTGTCGGCTTTATAACTATTTCCTTGTCTTGTCTTAGTTCTTTTAGGGACCCATACTCTTGTGGTGAAAGGTTTAATTGGTATCTATTTAATGGTTTAAGTTTTTGAACTTCCTTGTTGACCATTTTTTGGAAAGTGGCTATTTCTTGTGAAACTTGCCACTTTGGAAAAAATGAAGATTTCTCTCTCAAATTTGTATGTATTGTTTGATTCAAAGTAGTTTGATAGGGTAATATTGATTCTGAATTTTCATGCTTAAAAAAATGTTTTTTTAGGCAAAGTTTTCTCACAAATTTTTGGAGATCTATGTAAAATGTAAATTTGTCTATTCCCTTTGAGGGAGCAAACTTTAGGCCCTTAGCTAGTAATTCTGTTTGAGCTTTATTTAGTGTTTTGTGGGATAAATTGAAGATCCCATTGGGTATGTCAATTTCAGATTCATATAATGGATTCTTATTATCATTAATAGTTTTGATTATCTTTTTATTTACTCGTTTACCTCCTCTTCTCCTTCTCTTATCCTGAATCGTTTGTTTACAGGTGGAGGGGACAAGATGTCCCTCTTCCTTGTTTGTTTCTCTAAAAAAGGTGAGGGAGAACCATTATCATTAGTTAATACCTGAAATTTGTTGTAAGTTGATACATAGTTGTCTTTAGCTCTTTTTCCATATGAGGAGTCTCTATTTGGATTGTTTATTTGGTGTGGTTTAGATTGGTAGTTATTATTTCTCCAATTACGCCATCTACTTTTTGATGGAGTTTGTTCATGCTCCTTTTTTTCCCCAGAGAATGCTCTGTTGGTGTGCATAGTGTGGGGGTCTATAAGTTTCTTTTTTAGAATTCTGATTATATGGCTTCCACATATTTCTATGTATTGAGGTGTCTCTATTATTATCAAAACGTTTCTTTTTCGTATAAGCTGTTTTGGTTTTATAGTCCATTATATCTCTTTTATATTTTTTATGTTTGATTTCTATGACTTCAAGTTCCAATTTGTCTAATTTTTCCCCCACTTTATAGGATAGTTCTATGAATTATTTTTCTTTTTTCAGTCTTTCACAATCTTTTTTTAAATCTGAAATTTCTACATCCAATTTTCTAAGGGTTAATTGTCTTCTTTTAATTATGAATGTCATGGTTTGGATTGAAAGATTATCCATCAATGCATACCATTCATCCATAAATTCTAAATCTTCTCTCTCAAAAGTTGGTAATTTGTCAAACAAGCGAGTTTGTGAGTTACAGCGTATGCTGTTTCAACTCACCACCATATTCAGTAAGGGGCCATCCAGCCTTCTTTCTTAACACTATTTTTTATTTAGTATATATACGTTTTTTTATCTGTTTTGTATTGATGTATTTTCCCTGCATATAGCAGATATAAATCTATGTAATTTTGCATTTATATTTGATAGCACTTTATTGAAAATAAGGTTGCAGCAAGTGACATCAAGTTGTATTTAATAGAAGAGAAATATAATTTCTCTAAGTGTTAACCATCTACACTACTATTGTATATTTTTTTCTCTCTCTTTTTCACATATTACTACATCGTCTGGAGGAACCTATATACCAATATAAAGTCTGTATTGTACTTTATTTTTATCTTTTCCTCATCCTCTCCATACTTGGTGTTTTTTCTTTGCTCCACTCATTACTACACACATGCTTTTGCTTTTGCCCAAAATAATCTAGAAAAAGCAGCGACAGGGGTTAAGACCTATTACGATTTAAAAACCTTGAAAAAGGAATATGAGATAACAGATCAAGTCTATCTGTATAACTTTGCGCGAAATCAAGTCAAGGAAAATAAATTTTTACCTTCTTGGAAAGGGCCATATGTCATCATTGACAAAATTTCCCCAGTAGCGTACAAGATAAAAATTCCTAAGGATGGTGATTTTATCGAAAAGTGGGTTCACATTAACCAGTTGCGTGCTTGTTATCCTAAATCTCAATTAAGGATTATAGGTGTGGATTCGGATGCAGAAGGGTGAACGACTAACCTGGATGAATGCTTGATTCACGTGGTATAGTATGATGTGAAATGTTGTGATGTGCCATGATCTCATGTACGTTCATGTCATTAACCATTTCCTTGCCATCCAATAACTTCATTTTCTAAGCAGGTTACTAGCTTGCTTAACTGCTATAGGCATATTGCTGATGAGCCAGTAATAAATGTAGTGAGGGATGAAGTTATAAAAATAGAATTAGAGAGAATACATATGTTGATGAATCGTAATAATGTGTTGTCCTAGGCCAAGTGATGTCATACTGTTATAAGTTTGTATACTTAACAAACCTTGAATCATTAGTAGAGAAGTCTGAAACGAGTTCCTGATCCGTGACTGTCGAAAGATGTCCAAGAAGGATGTGGCGTGTTTCTGGATCGTACTGCTCCTGTGCCAAGAGCTACGGACTGACCCGATTGCAGAGATGGGACCATCCTCCGGCATCCTGATTCAAGAGACACCAGGGTTCATCTTGACAGAGAAGAGGATCCTTACCCGACGTGTGTTCGTCAGCTTGAACCCCAAGATTTCCATCGAGAAGGCGTCAGGGGCGGACTGTCCGGTCGGGCACTTCGGACATGGTCAGAGGGCCCGGCCGGGGAGCCCGCCATCAGGGGGCCCGCCCGCCCCTTTAAATGCTGCAGCCGCCTGAGCGCTCTCTTAAGAGCCTCAGGCGGCTGCAGCTTCTCACCTCCCCTGTAGCGTGGCCGAGCTGCTCTCCGGTCCGCGGTGCCCGGCCGGAGTGATAGGAAGGTGCACCCTGAGTGTGCACCTTCCTGTCAGTCCGGCCAGGTACAGGAAACAGAAACTCCTGTAAGAAGAGAAAGGGAGGGGGGGGTAAGAAGAGAAAGGGAGGGGGTAAGAAGAGAGAGGGAGGGGGGGGTAAGAAGAGAGAGGGAGGGAGGTAAGAAGAGAGGGAGGGGGGCTAAGAAGAGAGAGGGAGGGGGGTAAGAAGAGAGAGGGAGGGGGGTAAGAAGAGAGAGAGGGGGGTTAGAAGAGAGGAGGGGGGAAGTAAGAAGAGAGGGGGGAGTAAGAACGGGGTGAGAAGAGGGGGAGGGGGGAGTAAGAAGAGGGGGAGGGGGAAGTAAGAAGAAGGGAAGGGGGGAGTAAGAAGAGGGGGGAGGGGGGGTAAGAAGTGGGGGGAGTAAGAAGAGGGGGGGTTAGAAGAGGGGGCGTGTTTCTGGATCGTACTGCTCCTGTGCCAAGAGCTACGGACTGACCCGATTCCAGAGATGGGACCATCCTCCGGCATCCTGATTCAAGAGACACCAGGGTTCATCTTGACAGAGAAGAGGATCCTTACCCGACGTGTGTTCGTCAGCTTGAACCCCAAGATTTCCATCGAGAAGGCGTCAGGGGCGGACTGTCCGGTCGTGCACTTCGGACATGGTCAGAGGGCCCGGCCGGGAGGGGAACCCGCCATCAGGGGGCCCGCCCGCCCCTTTAAATGCTGCAGCCGCCTGAGCGCTCTCTTAAGAGCCTCAGGCGGCTGCAGCTTCTCACCTCCCCTGTAGTGTGGCTGAGCTGCTCCCGGGCCGCGGTGCCCGGCCGAAGTGATAGGAAGGTGCACCCTGAGTGTGCACCTTCCTGTCAGTCCGGCCGGGTACAGGAAACAGAAACTCCTGTAAGAAGAGAAAGGGAGGGGGGGGTAAGAAGAGAAAGGGAGGGGGTAAGAAGAGAGAGGGAGGGGGGGGTAAGAAGAGAGAGGGAGGGAGGTAAGAAGAGAGGGAGGGGGGCTAAGAAGAGAGAGGGAGGGGGTAAGAAGAGAGAGGGAGGGGGGTAAGAAGAGAGAGGGAGGAGGGGTAAGAAGAGAGGGAGGGGTAGTAAGAAGAGAGAGAGGGGGGTTAGAAGAGAGGAGGGGGGAAGTAAGAAGAGAGGGGGAGTAAGAACGGGGTGAGAAGAGGGGGAGGGGGGAGTAAGAAGGGAGGGGGGAGTAAGAAGAGGGGGAAGTAAGAAGAAGGGAAGGGGGGAGTAAGAAGAGGGGGGAGGGGGGGTAAGAAGTGGGGGGAGTAAGAAGAGGGGGGGTTAGAAGAGGGGGCGTGTTTCTGGATCGTACTGCTCCTGTGCCAAGAGCTACGGACTGACCCGATTGCAGAGATGGGACCATCCTCCGGCATCCTGATTCAAGAGACACCAGGGTTCATCTTGACAGAGAAAAGAATCCTTACCCGACGTGTGTTCGTCAGCTTGAACCCCAAGATTTCCATCGAGAAGGCGTCAGGGGCGGACTGTCCGGTCAGGCACTTCGGACATGGTCCGAGGGCCCGGCCGGGAGGGGAGCCCGCCAAAAGGGGGCCCGCCCGCCCCTTAAAATGCTGCAGCCGCCTGAGTGCTCTCTTAAGAGCCTAAGGCGGCTGCAGCTTCTCACCTCCCCTGTAGCGTGGCCGAGCTGCTCTCCGGTCCGCGGTGCCCGGCCGGAGTGATAGGAAGGTGCACCCTGAGTGTGCACCTTCCTGTCAGTCCGGCCGGGTACAGGAAACAGAAACTCCTGTTCCGCGCGGAACAGGAGTTTCTGTTTCCTGTACCCGGCCGGACTGACAGGAAGGTGCACACTCAGTGTGCACCTTCCTATCACTCCGGCCGGGCACCGCGGACCGGAGAGCAGCTTGGCCACGCTACAGGGGAGGGGGTAAGAACAAAGAGGGAGGGAGGGGAGGGGGAGTGGGTAAGAACAAAGAGGGAGGGGGTGGGAGTGGGTAAGAACAAAGAGGGAGGGGGGGGTAAGAACAAAGAGGGGGGGTAAGAACAAAGAGGGGGTAAGAACAAAGAGGGGGGGTAAGAACAAAGAGGGGGTAAGAACAAAGAGGGGGGTAAGAACAAAGAGGGAGGGGGTAAGAACAAAGAGGGGGGTAAGAACAAAGAGGGGGGTAAAACAAAGAGGGGGTAAGAACAAAGAGGGGAGTAAGAACAAAGAGGGGGGTAAGAACAAAGAGGGAGGGAGGGGGGGTAAGAACAAAGAGGGAGGGGGTAAGAACAAAGAGGGAGGGGCGGGTAAGAACAAAGAGGGAGGGGGTAAGAACAAAGAGGGAGGGGGGTAAGAACAAAGAGGGGGTAAGAACAGAGAGGGAGGGGGGTAAGAACAGAGAGTTAGGGGGGTAAGAAGAAAGAGGGGGGTAAGAAGAAAGAGGGGGGTAAGAAGAAAGAGGGGGTAAGAAGAAAGAGGGGGTAAGAAGAAAGAGGGGGTAAGAAGAGAAATGGGGTGTAAGAAGAGAAAGGGGAGGGGTAAGAAGAGAAAGGGAGGGGGGTAAAAAGAGAAAGGGGGGTAAGAAGAGAGGGGGGATAAGAAGAGAGAGGGGAGGGGTAAGAAGAGAAAGGGAGGGGGGTAAGAAGAGAAAGGGAAGGGGTAAGAAGAGAGAGGGAGGGGGTAAGAAGAGAGAGGGAGGGGGTAAGAAGAGAAGGAGGGGGGCTAAGAAGAGAGAGGGAGGGGGATAAGAAGAGAGAGGGAGGAGGGGTAAGAAGAGAGGGAGGGGGAGTAAGAAGAGAGAGAGGGGAGTTAGAAGAGAGGAGGGGGGAAGTAATAAGAGAGGGGGGAGTAAGAACGGGGTGAGAAGAGGGGGAGGGGGGAGTAAGAAGGGAGGGGGGAGTAAGAAGAGGGGAGGGGGAAGTAAGAAGAAGGGAAGGGGGGAGTAAGAAGAGGGGGGAGGGGGGTAAGAAGTGGGGGGAGTAAGAAGAGGGGGGTTAGAAGAGTGGGAGGGGGTAAGAAGAGGGGGTAGGGGGGAATAAGAAGAGGGGGAGGGTGTAAGAAGAGGGGGAGGGGAGTAAGAAGAGGGGGAGTAAGAAGAGGTGGGAGTAAGAAGAGGGGGAGGGGGGATTAAGAAGAGGGGGAGAGTAAGAAGTGGGAGTAAGAAGAGGGGGAGGGGGGAGTAAGAAGAGGGGGAGAGTAAGAAGGGGGGTAAGAAGAGAGTGAGGGGGGAGTAAGAAGAGGGGGGGGAGTAAGAAGGGGGGTAAGAAGAGGGGGAGGGGGGAGTAAGAGGAGGGCAATTGCTCCCTCCCCTGTCCGCAGGCACCGTGCGGGCAGCCGGCAGGGCGTGTTTCTGGATCGTACTGCTCCTGTGCCAAGAGCTACGGACTGACCCGATTGCAGAGATGGGACCATCCTCCGGCATCCTGATTCAAGAGACACCAGGGTTCATCTTGACAGAGAAAAGAATCCTTACCCGACGTGTGTTCGTCAGCTTGAACCCCAAGATTTCCATCGAGAAGGCGTCAGGGGCGGACTGTCCGGTCAGGCACTTCGGACATGGTCCGAGGGCCCGGCCGGGAGGGGAGCCCGCCAAAAGGGGGCCCGCCCGCCCCTTAAAATGCTGCAGCCGCCTGAGTGCTCTCTTAAGAGCCTAAGGCGGCTGCAGCTTCTCACCTCCCCTGTAGCGTGGCCGAGCAGCTCTCCGGTCCGCGGTGCCCGGCCGGAGTGATAGGAAGGTGCACCCTGAGTGTGCACCTTCCTGTCAGTCCGGCCGGGTACAGGAAACAGAAACTCCTGTTCCGCGCGGAACAGGAGTTTCTGTTTCCTTTACCCGGCCGGACTGACAGGAAGGTGCACACTCAGTGTGCACCTTCCTATCACTCCGGCCGGGCACCGCGGACCGGAGAGCAGCTTGGCCACGCTACAGGGGAGGGGGTAAGAACAAAGAGGGAGGGAGGGGAGGGGGAGTGGGTAAGAACAAAGAGGGAGGGGGTGGGAGTGGGTAAGAACAAAGAGGGAGGGGGGGTAAGAACAAAGAGGGGGGGTAAGAACAAAGAGGGGGTAAGAACAAAGAGGGGGGGTAAGAACAAAGAGGGGGTAAGAACAAAGAGGGGGGTAAGAACAAAGAGGGAGGGGGTAAGAACAAAGAGGGGGGTAAGAACAAAGAGGGGGGGTAAAACAAAGAGGGGGTAAGAACAAAGAGGGGAGTAAGAACAAAGAGGGGGGTAAGAACAAAGAGGGAGGGAGGGGGGGTAAGAACAAAGAGGGAGGGGGTAAGAACAAAGAGGGAGGGGCGGGTAAGAACAAAGAGGGAGGGGGTAAGAACAAAGAGGGAGGGGGGTAAGAACAAAGAGGGGGGTAAGAACAGAGAGGGAGGGGGGTAAGAACAGAGAGTTAGGGGGGTAAGAAGAAAGAGGGGGGTAAGAAGAAAGAGGGGGGTAAGAAGAAAGAGGGGGTAAGAAGAAAGAGGGGGTAAGAAGAAAGAGGGGGTAAGAAGAGAAATGGGGTGTAAGAAGAGAAAGGGGAGGGGTAAGAAGAGAAAGGGAGGGGGGTAAAAAGAGAAAGGGGGGTAAGAAGAGAGGGGGGATAAGAAGAGAGAGGGGAGGGGGTAAGAAGAGAAAGGGAGGGGGGTAAGAAGAGAAAGGGAAGGGGTAAGAAGAGAGAGGGAGGGGGTAAGAAGAGAGAGGGAGGGGGGTAAGAAGAGAAGGAGGGGGGCTAAGAAGAGAGAGGGAGGGGGATAAGAAGAGAGAGGGAGGAGGGGTAAGAAGAGAGGGAGGGGGAGTAAGAAGAGAGAGAGGGGAGTTAGAAGAGAGGAGGGGGGAAGTAATAAGAGAGGGGGGAGTAAGAACGGGGTGAGAAGAGGGGGAGGGGGAGTAAGAAGGGAGGGGGGAGTAAGAAGAGGGGAGGGGGAAGTAAGAAGAAGGGAAGGGGGGAGTAAGAAGAGGGGGGAGGGGGGTAAGAAGTGGGGGGAGTAAGAAGAGGGGGGTTAGAAGAGGGGGAGGGGGTAAGAAGAGGGGGTAGGGGGGAATAAGAAGAGGGGGAGGGTGTAAGAAGAGGGGGAGGGGAGTAAGAAGAGGGGGAGTAAGAAGAGGTGGGAGTAAGAAGAGGGGGAGGGGGGATTAAGAAGAGGGGGAGAGTAAGAAGTGGGAGTAAGAAGAGGGGGAGGGGGGAGTAAGAAGAGGGGGGGAGTAAGAAGGGGGGTAAGAAGAGAGTGAGGGGGGAGTAAGAAGGGGGGGGAGTAAGAAGGGGGGTAAGAAGAGGGGGAGGGGGGAGTAAGAGGAGGGCAATTGCTCCCTCCCCTGTCCGCAGGCACCGTGCGGGCAGCCGGCAGGGGAGGGAGGAAGAGAGGACCCGGGAGCTCAGCCTTCAGTTCCTCTGGGTCCTTCTTGTGTGAGCACAGATCGTTGCCGCGGTTACCACGGCAACGTTACGGCTCTTGCGAGAGTAAACTCTAGCCCTGGAGCTACGGTCTAGAGTTCACTCTCAACACTGTGACCACCAGGGATTCCGGGTGGTCGCAGTGGTGAGAGTGAACTCTAGCCCCATAAACACACAGCCCCCACACACCATACACATTCACACACTGCCCCCCATACACCCACACACACCATACACATTTACACACATTGACTCACACACACACACATACACTGCCCACCCATACACACACAGCCCCCCATACTAACATTGCCACACACATACACAGCCCCCTCATACACACATTGCCCCACACACCCTACACATTCACACACTACACCCCCTCACACACACTGAACCTTTCACACACACTGCACCCCTTACATATTGCACCACTGCTCCTATACCCTACTACAGCCTCATATCCCAGCAGACCCCAGGTAAGTTGTCAAACTGTTCTTAAACGGTTTGACTACTTACTCTGAAAGGGGGGCCCGGCCCTCCTGGCACCATAACGACTACACAGAGCAGTAGTGGTTATTGTGCATGGATTATTTCTTTAAATAATCTACAAGTGCCCCAGTAGCCAGCAAGCCAGCCAGCCCACAGGCCGGCCAGCCAGCCAGCCCACAGGCCGGCCAGCCAGCCCACAGGCTGGCCAGTAGCCAGCCCACAGGCTGGCCAGTAGCCAGCCCACAGGCCACCAGTTAGGCTTACACAGTGGCGTCACTAGGGGGGGGCCAGAGGGGGCCATGCCCCCCCCCCCACATTATGCTGTGCCCCCCCAAATGCCAGCAACCTGCTGGCTATGTGTTTAAAATATATTCCCTCGGGCTGTAACAGCCTGTGACAGCCCGAGGGAATGCAGGGCAGAGCAGCTGTAACGCTGGGTCAGGTGCTGTCTGGGGCTGGAGGGAGCACTGACAGGCTCCCCGGCACAGGCCCCGCCGCACACACAAGCCCCGCCCCTGCCGCTAAGCAGCAGCCCATGCTGCTGCTGGAAAGGATGCAAGATGGCTGCCTGACCCCCAGCAACAGCCTCCAGTGACAGGTAGGCTTAGTGAGTGTGAGTGTGAGTGTGAGTGTGAGTGTCTGTGTCTGTGTCTGTACTCAGCCTCCCTACCACCCTCCCCACCACCCTCAGCCTCACCACCCTCCCCACCACCCCCACCAGCCTCAGCACCCCACACCACCCTCAGCCTCCCCACCCTCCCCAATAACCTCAGCCCCACCACCCTCCCCACCACCCTCAGCCTCCCCACCCTCCCCAATAACCTCAGGCTCCCCACCCTCCCCAATACCCTCAGCCCACCACCCTCCCCACCACCCTCAGCCTCAGCACCCCCCACCACCCTCAGCCTCCCCACCCTCCCCAATAACCTCACCCTCCCCACCCTCCCCAATATCCTCAGCCCCACCACCCTCCCCACCACCCTCAGCCTCAGCACCCCACACCACCCTCAGCCTCAGCACCCCACACCACCCTCAGCCTCAGCACCCCCCACCACCCTCAGCCTCAGCACCCCCACCACCCTCAGACTCCCCACCCTCCCCAATAACCTCAGCCTCCCCACCAGACTCCCCACCAGACTCCCCACCCTCCCCAATAACCTCAGCCTCCCCACCCTCCCCAATACCCTCAGCCCACCACCCTCAGCCTCAGCACCCCCCACCACCCTCAGCCTCCCCAATAACCTCAGCCTCCCCACCCTCCCCAATAACCTCAGACTCCCCACCCTCCCCAATACCCTCAGCCCCACCACCCTCAGCCTCAGCACCCCCCACCACCCTCAGCCTCCCCACCCTCCCCAATACCCTCAGCCCCACCACCCTCAGCCCCACCACCCTCAGCCTCATCACCACCCCACCTCAGCCTCAGCACCACCCCACCTCAGCCTCCCCACCCTCCCCACCCTCCCCAATAACCTCAGCCTCCCCACCCTTCCCAATACCCTCAGCCCCACCACCCTCCCCACCACCCTCAGCCTCCCCACTCTCCCCAATAACCTCAGCCTCCCCACCCTCCCCAATACCCTCAGCCCCACCACCCTCCCCACCGCCCTCAGCCTCAGCACCCCACACCACCCTCAGCCTCAGCACCCCCACCACCCTCAGCCTCCCCACCCTCCCCAATACCCTCAGCCCCACCACTCTCAGCCTCACCCCCTCACCACCCTCAGCCTCACACACACTACATTCACTAAACACACTCTGCACTACACACACTACATTCACTAAACACACTCTGCACTACACACACACTACATTCACTAAACACACTCTGCACTGCACATACACTACATTCACTAAACACACTTTGCTCTACACACACACTACATTCACTATACACACTTTGCACTATACATACACAAACACACACACACTACATTCACTAAACACACTCTACACTACACATACTCACACTACATTCACTATACACTCTCTGCACTCACTACAAACACTACATTCACTAAACACACTCTGCACTACACACACACTACATTCACTAAATACACTTTGCACTACACACACACACTGCATTCACTATACACACGTTGCACTCACTACACACTACATTTACTAAATACACTCTGCACTACACACACACACACTACATTCACTAAACACACTTTGCACCACACACACTGCATTCACTTTACACACGTTGCACTCACTACAAACACACTGCATTCACTACAAACACACTACATGCTCTATACACACTACATTTACTATGCACACTACATCCACTACAAAAACACACACTCTGCATTCACTATACACACCTACATTCACTACACACACACTCTGCATCTAATGCATGCATACAAACATTACATACATTACACAAAACGTACAATCTGCATCCACTATACACACTGCATCCATGACACACATACCGCATCCACTATACACACTGCATCCATGACACACATTCTACATCCACTATACCAGTGTTTCCCAACCCAGTCCTCAAGGCACACCTACCAGTCCAGGATTTAAGGATTACCCAGTTTTGTCTAAGGTGTTTTTTCTTTTTTTTCTAAAAACACCTTAGACAAAACTGGGTAATCCTTAAATCCTGGACTGGTAGGTGTGCCTTGAGGAGTGGGTTGGGAAACACTGCACTATACACACACACCCTTCATCCTTGTGGGCAGCTCGGGGCTGGCCCTGGAGGCCCAGATCTTGAGCTGTGTCAGGGGCCCTAAAATTTCTGATGGCAGCCCTGCTCAGCAGTCTGTGTGTGTGTATGGATTCAGCAGTCTGTGTGTCTGGGTGTATGTCTTTGTGTCTGTGTGTGTGTATGGACTCAGCAGTCTGTGTGTGTGTATGGACTCAGCAGTCTGTGTGTGTGTATATATGGACTCAGCAGTCTGTGTGTGTATGGACTCAGCCCACTGTGTGTTTGTGTGTGTATGGACTTTGCAGTCTGTGTGCATATGGACTCAGCAGTCTGTGTGTGTGTGGACTCGGCAGTCTGTGTGTGTGTATGGACTCGGCAGTCTGTGTGTGTGTATGGACTCAGCAGTCTGTGTGTATGGACTCAGCAGTCTGTGTGTTTGTGTGTGTGTAAATATGGACTCAGCAGTCTGTGTGTGTGTGTATGGACTCAGCAGTCTATGTGTGTATGACCTCAGCAGTCTGTCTGTGTGTGTGTGTGTGTGTGTGTGTGGACTCAGCAGTCTGTGTGTGTGTGTATATGGACTCAACCCACTGTGTGTGTGTATGGACTCAGCAGTCTGTGTGTTTTTGTGTGTATGGACTCGGCAGTCTGTGTGTGTGTGTATAGACTCAGCAGTCTGTCTGTGTGTGTCTGTGTGTGTGTGTGTGGGTGGACTCAGCAGTCTGTGTGTGTGTGTATGGAGCACTGACTGTCCCAGGATATTATACACACAGCCATGTATTATACAGAGAGCAGCACTGTACAGGGAGCGCTGAATGTCCCAATTTCTCAAATGTTGGCAACAATGGCACTATATCAAGGGAAATGTTTTTTTTTAATAATCCCTGGTGGAAAATAATCAATCCTCCACCAGGGATTATTAAAAAAAAACCAAAAAAAAAAACATTGTGTCGGGGGCGGGGCTTAACATGCGGCAGGGGCGGGGTCAAACTGCGGCGAGGGCGGGGTTAAATGTGCCCCCCTACTTTTGTCCCTGGACCACCATGTGCCCCCCTAAAAATGAATCCTAGAGACGCCACTGGGCTTACAGCCAGCAAGCCCACAGCCTGCCAACCGCAGCCAGCAAGCCACAGCAAGCCACAGCCTGCCAGCCGCAGCCAGCAAGCCAACAGCCTGCCAGCCGCAGCCAGCAAGCACACAGCCTGCCGGCAGTAGCCAGCAAGCCCACAGCCTGCCAGCAAGCCCACAGCCTGCCAGCCGCAGCCAGTAAGCCCACAGCCTTCCAGCAAGCCCACAGACTGCCACCCAGCAACAGTAATTAAGGTAAGAGGAGCCAACTTGGCCTAGGTATCAGCGAGCTATGTTGTGTTGCTATATTGTGAATAGGAACCAGAGTGTTGTAGAGACCCCCCTCCAGGCCCCATTAGACTCCATTGTAGTCTCTAATGGGACCTGGAGGAAATTCTTTCTAACACACTGAGGACACTGAGATAGCCTCTGCTAGAATGCTCCCTCCCTCCATGGCCCATTAGCCCTCAATTGTAGTCTCTACTGGGGCCTGGAGGCGACTGTTTCCAGCAGGGACACTGAGATGGCCTCTGTTAGAAAGACCCCCTTCCAAGCCTATTAGATTCCATTGTAGTCTCTAATAGGGCCTGGAGGGGATTCTTTCTAACACACTCTATAAAGGACACTGAGATAGCCTCTGCTAGAAAGACCCCCCTCCATGGCCCATTAGCCCTCAATTGTAGTCTCTACTGGGGCCTCGAAGGGATTATTGCACTTTTGTTCCTTGTGTCTAGAGATTGTGTAGGGTGTGGCTGGAGGCGGTGCATGGAGGCGGGACATGGGTGGCGCTTGCTGCGGAGTATGGGTGGGGCCTGTAAGGGGGCCCTTGATTTATTTTGCCCGGGGGCCCTGAGGGTTCTCAGTCCGCCCCTGGAAGGCGTACAACATTTCATCGATGCAGCTTCCTGAGTTACAGATTTGGTACCAGATGCACCTCCAAAGAGCACAGGACCGTGTGCGAAACATCTTGGAGCAAGCCCGGAAACCATTTGTATCCAGTTCTATTTCGATGAGCAACCAACCCAAAAGGTTCCTCACCAATATAATTGTTGCATTAGTTTGTGCCACTGTCGGTGCAGTTGTCGCAACTGGAATGTCTGCAGCCAACTCTATTACTGTCCAAAAGCTGGATATGGAAATCTATGCGCTAAAGCAACACATTAACGATATTCATCAGGTGATAAAACAGCAAAGAACACTTCTCCAAGACGTGTTAACTATTGTGGAAGACACAGATGTTACAACAAATTTGCATTTGGAGTTAATTGCCAAATCCACTGAGTTGCACCAAAGTCATGACTTATTTAAGCGTGAACTTCTATTTCTGCATCACCCAATATTGTTCCACACATTTGCTTTTCTTGATGAAGTGCTAACTGGAATGATCGAATTGACACGAGGACACATACCTGTCAGGGTACCTGTTGTCTGTGCCTCAGAGGAGGTGGGATACTTAGACGTTCATCAATATTATCGCCAACACGAGTCTCAGGATACACTCCCCGTTGCTTGCCGAGATCATGAAGGTACAGCATCTGGCGCCCAGACAGGTTCCTGGAGCACGGTATTTCGTTCCTCCTGAACTCCAACTGGAACTGATGCAGTGCTTTCACAACAGCAAGGTGGCTGGGCATCCTGGTATTCGCAAGACGTGTTCCTTGTTTTCTAAAGATTTCTGGTGGTCTTCATTACGTAAGGATATTAGGGATTTCGTCGGAGCATGTGAGATCTGTATGAAGACTAAGCAACCTCATACGCTCCCATGTGGGCTTTTGCACCCTTTGGAAATTCCTGAGAGACCGTGGTCCTGTTTGGCTATGGACTTCATTGTCGATTTGCCTGTTTCTAAAAAACAAACTGTTATTCTCACGGTGGTTGACAGGTTTACTAAGATGGCTCATTTCGTACCCTTACCTAAACTTCCATCTTCTCCTGAATTGGCTGAGATATTTGCGAGAGAGATTTTTCGTTTACATGGTATACCTTCCGAAATTGTTTCTGATAGAGGTTCCCAATTTGTTTCCCATTTTTGGAAATCCTTCTGTTCTCAACTGGGCATCAAATTGAATTTCTCTTCTGCCTATCATCCCCAGTCTAACGGAGCTGCTGAACGCACCAACCAAAAGATTGAACAATATATGCGTTGTTTTGTTTCCGAACACCAGGACGATTGGGTCGGTCTGATTCCTTGGGCGGAGTTTGCGCACAACAATCTCGTTTGCGATTCTACTCGTTCTAGCCCCTTTCTCATGAATTATGGCTTTCATCCTTCCATTCTTCCCTCGGTTTCTCCTTCCCAGGGGGTACCATCGGTTGATGTTCATGTTGCCAATTTGAGGAAGTTGTGGGATCAAACTCGACAAATTCTCCTGCATAATTCCACGTTGTTCAAAAGACACGCTGACAAGCGTAGAAGGGCGGCTCCGGTTTTTGTTCCAGGTGATAGGGTATGGTTGAGTACCAGAAACATTCGCTTGAAGGTTCCTTCTATGAAGTTTGCTCCTCGCTACATTGGACCTTACAAGGTTCTGACTCGAATTAATCCAGTTGCGTATCGCCTTGCTCTTCCATCTGCCTTGCGCATTCCTAACTCCTTTCATGTTTCCTTGTTGAAGCCTCTAGTTTGTAACAGGTTTTCCTCCACTGTATCCTCGCCTCGCTCTGTTCAGGTTGAGGGTCAGGAGGAGTATGAGATCAACTCCATCATCGATTCTCGAATTTCTCGGGGGAGGTTACAATATCTTGTTGACTGGAAAGGATATGGTCCTGAGGAGAGGTCTTGGGTGGCTCAGGAGGACGTGCATGCTCCTCGCCTCCGCAGGGCTTTTCACTCTCGTTTTCCGTCTCGCCCCGGTTTCTTCCGCCCGGTGGGCGTTTCTGAGAGGGGGGCTACTGTCAGGGTACCTGTTGTCTCTGCCTCAGAGGAGGTGGGATACTTAGACGTTCATCCTCTCAGAGGGGCTGACTCACTCGTTCCTCGCAGTTCTCTCGGCCGTTTACACGCCGGTCGCGAGGGATCCGCTTCCTTTTATGACGCAGCGCTCAGTAGCCGACGTCATGACGACAATCCGTCCCGACCTGTCAATCAAGTCCCGAGCACGAATCAGGACTCGTCGGGGGCGTGATCATCTATCTAGAACCAGGGTATAAAGTAGGGTTTTGTGCATTGGTTCATTGCCCTGTCGTGGTTCTAGCTTGTCTAGTCACTCAGTGCTCTTGTTTACTATTTGTCTCTTTGGTTCTGACCCGGCTTGTTTTGTTCTACTCTGCTTATCTCTATTACCCTTTTGACTCGGCTTGTTCCTCGCTTACCTGCTCTCTCGTTCCCTCGACCTCGGCTTGTCTCTAGACCATTCTTTGCTTACTCCTTACGTTAGTCCGGCCATTCTAAGGTCTGGTATACGTACCTACTCCTGTTTGTACTCTGCGTGTTGGATCCCTGTCCCGATCCTGACAATACCTCTGTATTTTGTATCCAAGGATATTGTTCATGCGATGCTTGCCAATGTGGATGGAGAAACAATTGAGCCTATGCAATTAAATCTGGCCTTTGAGATGGGGAGCGCAATACCTCTCTTAAATGACCCGGAACGTATGGAGATTTGCTTTTTATTGGCCATACCATATGTAACTCCCAAAAACATTTTTCAAATGAAAACAATTTACAACGTCAGTACATGGAAGGAAAATATCCATGTAAAAGTCCAAACCCCAGATGTTTTGGCTTTTCAACCGTGGGTACCAGATTGGTATTCAATACCTATTTTGAATGACCGTGAAAAATTCAAAGACAATAATTTCCAATGTGATGGAAAACCTTTTGTGTACGATTCTACCAATGCTTTGTGTGGGATCGAGTACCTTAAACATGGCTCTGAAACATGTCAAGTAACTATGTAAAAATTTGAGTCAATTACTGTATCAACTCAATTATCTCCAGGCAAAAAAGAACATATTTTATAAACATTCCGAAAATACCCCAAAATCACACATAAACCCCATAAAAAGTATATGCCTTGATAGCCCCAATCAGGGTGAGCAATATATCCAAAAATCACCCAGATCGGTGCAAGGGTTTGGGATTCGTATGGAAGTCTTATTTCTGACCGACTGCACACGAAGCTCCTGCCCAGAATAGTTCCATAAAATCAGCTTGTACAGCCGGTCTCTTTCGTGGAGTTCAAATGAAACCAAAATGTCTTGAATAGCTGTTTGTGGGAATGCTAGGTGTGTGCCCCTTGTTCGGGAGCTGGTTTTCACCGAACACCGCCTCTTTCGGATGGATTGGCACGAAACTAAGTGATCCTGGTGATCGGGCCATTGAGTGTCCGAAAAGAGTTCCATACACCCGATGACCAAACACAGCTGGACGTGTTCGACAAAACAAGATGGTCGCCGCCACGTGTTCATGCATACGAATCGACGGACACCCAGTGAACCACTTAGAACGTTCAGAGTGCAGTTAGAGCAAGTGTCACTAAGGTCAATTGGCGGCACTTTGGGTGATCCAAGGGTTCGGTATAACGTTCGGTATTCGAACCAGCTGGGGCAAAGTCTGTTCGGTTTGGTTTGTATACCGATCCAGGCGAAATAAATAAAAATAATGTCCAGAAACAGGGCATCTGTTACAGTGGGCAGGAGGCCAGCTTCCACACTCCTCCAGGAGTTCGGGGCAAACATTTGTCACACTCCTTGCAATGAGTGGAGAGGGAAGGGTGGTGCAGGCACTTCTAGCACATTAATGTTGTGGTTATGGGCTAACAGTGTTCCTTTAAGAAAGGGAATACAGTGTTGTGGGTGATGTATGTTTTTTGTTTTCCAAAGCATATGTATTATTTCTTGTATTTTCTTAAAAGTTATTTCTGTTAACCTCATTGGTAAAACTTACATTACAAAACTTACCAATATATAATTTTGCTTTGATACTCCTCATTAATAATTCTTTTAGTTCTGAGGTATCTGCTGATACTCCTTGCAAATCTGAGCATATACCCCAAAACCATAAGAATCTGTACATTTGCCTCTATTCTTTGCAGATGCAGATTCACTCCAAGAAGTTGAGTATGCACCGGGCGCATAGTAAACTTTCTGTAATGTTACTTTTTTACATAACTTTATTCAGAAATAATATATAATTAAGTTACTTATGCTAACCTTAAGCTCAAATCATCCACAACCAGCCAAACATTAACATATGTCAACTTATTTTATAAAATTAATTTACCTGGCAGCGCTTAAAGGAGACTTCACTAGATGCTCATAAAGTCACACGGTTCCTGCAGTTAGGATTCGGAAGAATAGCTGAAAATCAACTACTGTTAGTGGTGTTGGGTTCCTTGCTATTCAGAGTAATTCTCGTCTATTTATTGAATGTTATATTTTGCTGAATACTAACATTAATGAAGATATACTGTAAAAAGAAAAAGTGGCGCTGAATAACAGAGAGTTAGTTTTACTCAACAATGAAGCTAAAACCTAACACTGTATTTTATCTAAAATGTATCCCTAAACTTTATTATACAGTATAAAAATATAAACGCTACAGAAGAGGCGCAAAAGGTCAAACAAATCCTCTAGTGGTTACCTTGTTTTATATAAACAGTCCATTTTCATGTTTTTATTTTTTTTTTTACAAATGTGAATTCCTAACCCTATAGTGCCATAGTCACTGTTAAGGTGATGGTGTTCTCACTGCCAGGGTTAAAATAGTGAGTTTACTTACCTTGTCGCCATCGATGATCTCAGCCAATCCAATGGTTTCCTATACAAGGAAAGCAGTGTATGGCTAGTGCGCATGCGAAGCAAAATGCTACACTGCACAAATCAGATGGTTTCTCTGAGATCATATCATAAAATAGTGGAGTTTTACTTTAGTTTGGTAGAAGCACCTCTGCGGGCTGTCATTATGACAGCCACTAGAGGCAGGTTAACCCTGCAATGACCTGCAGAACGGCAATGTTTTTAGTTGAGACTGAGATGAGGTGGTCTGGGTGCTTATAGCGTCCTTTTAACCCCTTAAGGATGGTGGGCGTGCTATGCCGTCCTTAGGGACCCGGCTCTAAACACCTAGGAGAGGGGGGGAGGCGGCATAGCATGTCCCCGCCATTGTTTCAACTTACCCAAGGAGTCCCCCTCCTTCCTCTTCGGCTCTCCAAGGACCTCGCGATCACATGGACTGCATAGCCGTCCATGTCAGTGCCAGCAGGGGGAATGTCTGTAATGACAGGTACTCCCCCTGCTGCCTGTAAAAAAAAAAAGGTTAAAACAGTTTAAAAATGTACTTATATATACTTAGATCCAGGGGTCAAGTCCTGGGGAAAAAAGTGTGGGAACTCCCCCCCCCCCAAAAAAAAACGCAAAACACTCGTATGCATATATAAATGCGTGTACACACATACACTCACAGACGCACACACATACTCAGACACTCACACAGTGGTGTATTTTAATTTTGTGCTGCCCTAGGCATGACTATACCTGAGCACCCCCCTAACCTAAATTTACCACCCCTTCCTGTCAAGGGTGCACCGCTTCCTGATTAAGAACCCACCCCTTCCTCTTTAGACTCCACCTTTTCCTGTTCCTTTTCCTTTTAAAGAAATACTATAGTGCCAGGAAAACAAAGCTGTTTTCCTGGCACTATAATTTCCTATAGTGCCCCCCTCCCCCACTCAACACTGAAGGGGTTAAAATCCTATGGGTAATTAGCAGATGCTGGATGTCCTCATGCACAGGGTGAGGACGTCCAGCATCAGTTAGGCGACTTTTGGTCACCTAACCACCCGAAAGTCCCTCTAGTGGCTGTCTAGTAGACAGCCAGTAGAGGTGGAGTTACCCCTCAAGGTAATTATTGCAGTTTCTGAGAAACCGCAATAATTACACTTGCAGGTTTAAGGGGACTGGGACACTGCACCCAGACCACTTCAATGAGCTGAAGTTGTCTGGGTGCCTATAGTGTCCCTTTAAAGGACCACTCTAGGCACCCAGACCACTTCAGCTTAATGAAGGGGTCTGGGTGCCAGGTCCAGCTAGGTTTAACCCTTTATTATATAAACATAGCAGTTTCAGAGAAACTGCTATGTTTATATAAGGGTTAAGCCAGCCTCTAAATCCTCTAGTGGCTGTCTCACTGAAAATCACAGTGAGAGCACGCAAGCGTCCATAGGAAAGCATTGTAAATGCTTTCCTATGCGACCGGCTGAATGCGTGCGCAGCTCTTGCCGCGCATGCGCATTCTACCGAAAGGGAGGATCGGAGGCGGAGAGGAGGAGGAGAGCTCCCCGCCCGGCGCTGGAATAAAGGTAAGATTTAACCCTTTACTCTCCCCAGAGCCGGGCGGGAGGGGGTCCCTGAGGGTGGGGGCACCCTTAGGGCACTATAGTGCCAGGAAAACGAGTATATTTTCCTGGCACTATAGTGGTCCTTTAAGCACACTCTCTGACAGACACCCACACTGGCAGATACACACTGACAGTAACACACACACTCAATGACAAACACACAGACGTCACTGATTTGACACGCACACATTCACTGACACACACTCATTCATTGACAGAGAGACACACACAAACACACTGACAGAGACACACTAATAGTGACACACACACTAAATGACAGACTCTCACTGATTTGACAGACACTTACAAACATACAAGAGAAGCACATACACGCAAACATACACTAACAGAAGCACACACACACACACGTGCATACACTAACAGAATCACATACACTCATACGCGCACACACGTGCATACACTAACAGAAGCACATACACGCAAACATACACATGCATACACTAACAGAAGCACATACACTCATACATGCATACACTAACAGAAGCACATACACTCATACACACACGTACATACGCTAACAGACGTAAGTACACTCATACACACACACTGACACAAACACACACATACACTAACAGACATAAACTAACAGAACTACACACACATACATAGACTAACAGACATACACACACATACACACTAACAGACATACACACACATACACACTAACAGACATACACACACATACACTAACAGACATACACACACATACACACACACACACTAACAGACATACACACACATACACTAACAGACATACACACACTAACAGACATACACACACATACACTAACAGACACACACAGACATACATATATACAAATTATTAATATTATTAAAATTAACATTGCCCACCCACCCAGCCTCCCTACCTTTTAGGAAACCTGTCATGGGGGGGCCACCTGATGGACCCCCTCCCCCCCCCCCCGGCGGGCGGCTCTCTCCCTGTCACACGCAGCGAGGGAGCTGTGTCCTCTCTGCTCCCTCTCGCCGCGTGGGTTGTCTGCTGATGCAGGGAGCCGGAATATGACATCATATTCCGGCTCCCTGCATCAGAAAACGGCACGCGGCGAGAGGGAGCAGAGAGGACACAGCTCCCTCACCGCGTGTGACAGGGAGAGAGCCGCCCGCCGGGGGGGGGGGGGGGGGGGGGGGGAGGGGGAGGGGGTCCATCAGGTGCCCCCCCCCATGACAGGGGGAACACAGGGCATTTGGGGGCGGCATTTTTTTGCCGCCCCCTGAGTGCCTGCAGGGGGAACGGCGTTCCTCCTGTGAAAAAAGTGCAGGAACGCCGTTCCCACGTGTTCCTGCAGGACTCGAGCCCTGCTTAGATCATATATATATTTATTGTCTAAGTGTATTTTAATATTAAAATATATATATATATATATATAATTATATAATTATATATATTAATATCAAAGTACACATAGAATGATATTGATTAAATATATATAATTATAATATAAAATAAATATATATGTAAATATGTGGGTTAAAAAATATATATATGTGTAATTTCGTTCTAATTGTATTTTAAAATTGATATATATACATTATATATACCTATACATAAATAAAAATAATTTTAAAAAATTATATACATACATATATATATATATATATATATATATATATATATATATATACATGTATGTATATAATAATCTACGGATATATTTATGTAATAATTTTACATAATTACGTCATTTTATTAATTACAATTTGCGGGACCTGCCTGACAACCCATGCCGAAAGTATAGGGAATTTAATTTGCTAGCACTATATTTAACCCTATAACTTTCCAAGACACCATAAAACCTCTAAATGGGGGAGTACTGTTTTACTTGGGAGACTCTGCTGAACACAAATATTAGTGTTTCAAAAAAGTAAAATGTATTACAACAATGATGTCGTCAGTGAAAGTGAAGTTTTTTTTACTGTTTTGAAACAAATATTTGTGTTCATCAAAGTCTCCCGAGTATAACAGTACCTCTCATGTACAGATTTGATGTTTTTTTTCCAAACGTTACAGAGTCAAATATAAGGCTTGCGTTTCAGTTTTTTCACATTGAAATTCGCTAGATTGGTTACGTTGCCTTTGACACCGTATGGTAGCCCAGGAATGAAAATTACCCCCATCATGGCATACCATTTGCAGTAGTAGACAACCCAAGGCATTGCAAACGGGTTATGTCCAGTCTTTTTTAGTAGCCACTTAGTCACAAACACTGGCCAAAATTGGCATTTAAATTGGTTTTTTGCATTTTTCACATACAAACAAATATTAACGCTAACTTTGGCCAGTGTTTCTAACTAAGTGGCTACTAACAAAAACTGGACATACCCCAATTGCAATACCTTGGTTTGTCTACTATTGCAAATGTTATGCCATCATTTTCATTCCTGGGCTACCATATGGTCACAAAGGCAACATAACCAATCTTGCGAATTTCAGTGTGAAAAATGTAACATGCAATATTTGACTCTGTAACTTCCCAAAACACCATAAAACCTGTACATAGGGGGTACTGTTATACACGTGAGACATCGCTGAATACATATATGTGTTTTATTGCAGTAACAGCAAACCGTATTATGACATTCACAGTTAAAATGTCATGCAGAAATAAAAAAATTAAAAATCTTATTTCCTCACATTCTTTAATATATTATTCATATAAAATTATGTTTTATACCTGGCTGTGAATTATAGCTCCCAATGCCCCAAACATAAGCCCAGACTTCATGAAGGGGTAAAAACGGTCTGTTTAATGGTGGCCTCAGCTCAGCCTTTTATGCAGGTCCTCCAGCAAGGTATACTCCCACATGGACCTTTTTTCACAATGTTAATCACTCCCACAAAAACAGTAAAATCCCTCCCCTCTATCGTGGAGATAATTGGGTTAAGTAGCCATAGAAAACGTAAAGGATCACTATAGTGTCAGGAAAACAAAGCGGTTTTCCTGACTCTATAGTGCCCTGATGGGGGCCCACATAGACATAGAATACAGATACTGCCTGCTGGCGCTGACACAAGTGGTGCAAGTGGCATGCCGCAGCTGTGATTTCAGAGCTGGAGCATAGACCCCTCGACCCTCTAATGCAGCCATTCTTCTAGTATAACAATCCACAGTGGATCGGCAGACTGTACACTCTAAACCCCAGTTCCAGTTGGGGAATTATGGGATCTGGTCTCAGGCTGTAGGCAGCAACTACTATCACTTTCAGCCAGGCACTGCAAATAATTGAAAAAAAGAAAAAGCCCCCTTCCAAATAATAATAACATCATCGATATATCTCCGCCAGAGCACCAGGTTCTCCCTCCAGTAATGACCAGCCCAAACTGTGAGATCTTCCCATCTCCGCATATAGGTATAGGCATAACTGGGGGCGAACCTGGTGTCCATGGCGTTTCCCGTGATTTGTAAATACAATTTATCATTAAAGAAAAAATAACTGTGTTCTAAAATACATTTAACTGAGTGTAAAATGAACTCTCTAATATCCTGAGGTAAATTTTGTGCTCTGGCGGAGATATATCGATGATGTTATTATTATTTGGAAGGGGTCTTTTTCTTTTTTTCAATTATTTGAAAATTATTTAAATCAGAATAAGTATAATTTAAAGTTCACTTCCGTATGGAATCAAAATGAAATCAATTTCTTAGATTTGTCCTTGATATGTGAAAATAATTCCATAAGAACAAAGTGTTTCTTCAAACCTAGTGATGGCAATGGATATGTTCACCAGCAGAGTTGCCATCACCGCCCCTGGCTTAGAGGAATAGCCAAGGGCCAATTTGCCAGGGTGAGAAGAAATTGCTCACAAGTCCAGGACTTTATAACACAATCTGGCCATATCAGGGACAAATTGGTTGAAAGAGGTTATAAAAAGAATACATTGGATAGGGAAATTCGTATGGCTCTACAGACCGACATGGGTGACATTTGATGGATAAACCTTGTGCCAAATCCTATCAAGATAATACAACTACTTTTAGAACTCAATATTGCGCTAATCATGTTAAAATTAGGAGAAGTTGGGGGCGTGGCCAACCGCCGAGCAACCTGGCAGCTTAGGAATTTGCTCCGGCACCCGGGCTCTCAAAATCCGCTAACATCGCCTCCCAGAGCTACTGAAAACACCGAAAAAATCGAAATGGCAAGCAATAAAGGGAAGAAGAACACGCAGAAACACGAAAAACTTAACTTTTTCCACCAGAAAAGTGCAAATAATCCAGAAGATGACCGTGAGGTGATCCAAGATGGCGCCGCTAATCAAACGGCGGGAAGCATCTCACCCGCGGGCCAGCTACTCAATAACCAGGAAAGTCTGACCAAAACGCACCTCGATGAGGCAATGAACGCCATGGCAGACAAACTCATCAAAACGTGGCAATCTTCCATAGGACAACTCCAGAAAGAGATCCAGGACATTGGCAGCAGAACCGCGCACCTGGAAAATAAGCTAAGCGAATATGCCACAGCGCACAACGATATGGCTGACCATGTCGCGACGCTGGAGCAAAAAATTGAACAAATGGAAGCACGGATGGCTGATGCCGAAGACCGCTCGAGGAGGAACAACATCAGACTTAGGGGAGTCCCAGAGAACATTCTGCCGCAAGACCTGCAAGTATACGTACAGAGCCTGCTGCGGGCATACGCTCCAGATATACCCACTGATATGTTCCTGATAGATAGGGTACACAGAGTACCAAAACCACGCAATCGGCCAGACTCCATCCCACGAGATGTTCTGCTGAGAGCACACTACTACCACATAAAAGAAGCAGTAATGAAAGCAAGCAGAAGCCGCACAACACCGCCTGAGGCCTACGCGACAATCAAGATACTAGCAGACCTATCTGCTGCAACTCTCAAACGCAGAAGAGATTTCCACCCTGTAACAGAAGAACTACGCCGCGCAGGTATCAGATACCGTTGGGGATACCCTACGAAATTGCTGATAACAAAAAACGACGAGCTCAAAATCATCCACACGCCAGACGACGGCACCCGCTTGTTGCGAGAATGGGGACTCCTCCAAAATCTCCCCGCGACTCAAGCAAGCCCAACCAGGCGACTGACACCGGAATGGAGCCAGGCCTCGGCACAAGCTAAATCCCCTTGAGCTTAACGCTGGACTAGGCCGTCACGGCCATAACCAGGGACACGTGAGATTTATCTACATTATACTTCTAGTAGCCCAATTTAATTACAGTTGTGATTTCACTTTTATAATGAGGTTAATTGCTTTGATTAGCACTATGCTCACAAACCTAATCAAAATGTTTTCCATCACACGCTAGACACGGGAGAGGGAGACACCCTCATCTAGAATATTAGTAGATATAAGGCGGTCTGGGCCGCCGTGTTTGTAACTAAGTTGCATAAGACCACATAATAGAATGCGAAGTATTGTGATTTTATTTAGATAACACTGTAGATGTCTGTTCCGCACAGGACTGTATTACTTAAACCATTGAATGCTATTATACATGATGTGTATACTATTGGAGGGATGGGAGGGACACACATAAGATTATGTAATGTGCCCGTAAGAATAGATAATCACGGCCTACACGTGGGCCACAGGTGACACACAAAGGTAGTACCAGCAAGCACCATACCTTACCCTTTAGCATCACAGGGACCACTTACTACAAAGTATTCCACCCACCCACTTGATACACGTTGCCACACGTATTATGTATATAACACACATTGCCACATATGTTATGTATGTAACGTGCAGCGGAACAGCACGGAAGGTTCTAGTACGCTGAGGGCACTTCGCAAACTTAATGTTGAATGCAATGCCGGTGGTAACACGCATGCACCATCACTGTCTTACAGAAGTAATGTGATAAACAATGTTATTGAATACAAACTGACTAATGTATATAAGAGGACGTGGTGACGACCCTACATGCCCAACTATTGTTTTACTCATAAGATACTTGCACGACGAACTGGGCTCACCAGTCGGCACCATGACCACACACACAATCCCCGTGTAACCACTGACTTATAGTTCTGGGAAGAAACGTGAAAAGTAAATTAAGAGAGCCCACTGGCCACATCACTGGAGACGCTACTTAGGCGTCCATCCCCCATGGCACAACGCCACAGTGCCAAGACCCACGTTTGGGTCTACCTGTATATACTTTGTTTTTTATTCCCCTGTTTATCACTTCCCCTACCCCCCTTGAGCCTATAAATCCCAGGCACAAAAACACATCAGGAATAACAATGCACGAATTGCACAGCAAACACACCTGCTCCACACTACAACGCCATATAGCCAGGGCCGGATTAAGAGCACACTGGGCCTGGTGCTGACAATTATGATGGGCCTAATTACGGGATCTTATTGACCAAAAACACTAAAACAGTCATGCCTCCCAAAAAGGGGGCATGTCTGTCTAAATAATTTGAAGGACAGCCTGGTATGAATGCATGTCAGGCTGCCAGCCAATCCTGCAGGCTGTCCAACTAAGGGCATACTATGCAGGCAGCATCCTGAGCTTGACATAAATGCATCCTAAAATGCGCTCACTCCATGCTTTCTAAGGGCGGTCCCCTAGCACTCACATGTCCACTTGTCTCCTTACCTTCTTACTAGCAGGCAGAAGTTCCTGGTATATAGTCTGAGACAGAGAAAAGGTGTATGTAGTGAGTGTAGAAGAAAGGGGACATGCCACAGTGTTAGAGAGACCAGCGTCTGCATTACCCAAACTAATTTTATTGTCAGCCAGTCCACACAAGTTTTGTTCCCATACATCCCTCTTAAGCTTCCAAACTTAAAGGGACACTATAGTCACCATAACAACTACAGCTTATTGTATTTTTTTCTGGTAAGTAGAATCATTCCATCCAGGCCTTTTGCAGTAAACACTGTCTTTTCAGAGAAAATAACTCCACTGGGCACTCCTTAGATGGCTTCTAGAGGTGCTTCCTGGGGCAGTACTGCCTAGTGTGCAGCACTGCCATTCAGTGTCTCCACCCTCGGCATGCAGACACTGAACTTTCCTCATACAGATGCATTGATTCAATTTATCTTTATGAGGAGATGCTGATTGGCCAGGGCTATGTTGGACTTGTGCTGGCTCTGCCCCTGATCTGCATAGTTGACAGTCTCAGCCAATCCTATGGGGAAGTATTGTAATTTGCTCAGACCACCACTTCTGATGATGTCAGCAGACAGTCAGTTCAGAGGCAGAGCCAGCAGCTGCAGACTTGAATACAAGTTATATTTAACTATACTTAGGGAGGCAAGAAGGGGCCAGGGTGGTGGTTTTAACATAATAGGGTCAGAAATACATGATTGTGTTCCTGACCATATAGTGCTCCTTTAAACAAGAGTATGTGAAGAGTAGTTAGGGTTGCCACCTTTCTTGGAAAAAAATACCAGCCTTAATCATTTGTATAATCACAAGGAGTGACATCAGAGAAAATTCTGTAAAATCACCAACAGACTACTCACAGTTTGATTCTGCTGTATAGGTGGATTGCTCCCAGTGTCTCAGTCTCACAAGTCACCCAGTGTCTCAGTGTCCCGAGGTATCACAGTGTCAGTGTCCCCATGTCGCCCAGTCCCCTAGTCTCTCAGTGTCTCAATGTCCCCATTTCTCCCAGTGTCCCAATGTCTCAGTGTGTCCCCATGTCACTAGGATACTGGGGACACAGTGAGACATGGGGGCACTGAGAGACCCGGGGACACTGAGACACCCGGGGACACTGAGAGACCGGGGGACACTGAGACACCCGGGGACACTGAGACATGGGGACACAGAGACATTTAGGGAAACTGGGAGAAATGGGGACACTGAGACACTAGGGAGACATGGGGACACTGAAACATTTGTGGACACTAGGGACACAGAGACATGGGAACACAGACACTGAGAGACTAGGGGAAACTGGGAGACTAGGGGACACTGGGGACACTTGCTGGGAGACAGACACTTGGAGACACTGGGAGACATGGGGACAGTTGTGGACATAGACATGGGGACACTGGGACATATAGGGACACTGGGAGACATGGGGACACTAGGCACACTGAGACACTAGGAACACAGACACTGGGAGACATGGGGACACTGAAACATTTGGGGACACTAAGACACTAGGGACACAGAGACATGGGGACACCGGGAGACTATGGGACACTGGCTGGGAGACAGACACTTGGGGACACTGGGAGACATGGGGACAGTTGTGGACATAGACATGGGAACACTGGGACACATGGGACACATGGGGACACTAGTGACACTGAGAGACATGGGACACAGACACTGGGAGACTTGGGGACACTGAGACACTAGCGACACTGGATGGGGGACATGGGGAGAAACGGGGACATAGTGTCTCTGTGTCCCAATTTCTCAGTGTCTCCCAATGTCCCTATGTTTCACAGCATCCCCATGTGTCTCAGCATCCCCATGTGTCCCAGTGTCCCCTAGTGTCTCAGTGTCCCCATGTTTTCCAGTGTCCCCAAGTGTCTGAGTGTTTCCAGGTCTCCCAGTGTCTGTGTCCCCTAGTGTCTGTGTCCACATTTGTCCCCTAGTGTCTGTTTTCCCTAGTGTCTCAGTGTCCCCATATGTCCCCTAGTGCCTCAGTGTCCCCTAGTGTCTCAGTGTCCCCGTGTGTCCCTGCTGCCTTTCCCCCCATCCCTCTCTTACCTGAGCTGTAGAGCTGCTGTCTGGACTCTGTGCTGTATTGCTGCTCCCCCACGGATCAGTAAGTAGTAGAGAGAGGCAGGGATATGCTGTAACTTCCTATCCCTGCCTCTCTCCACACACAGTGACCCCTACTGGCCGGTGCTGGTATTGCAGAGTAATCTCCATTTATTCTGAGAAAAATACCTGCATTTGTATTGCCGGTATTACTGCAATACTGGCACGGCCAGGCAGCCTCAAATACCAGTCAGGTGGCAAACCAGTAAAATACCAGTCAGATGGCAAACCTAAGAGTAAACCTAGAGTAGTGTGTAAAAAAAAAAAAAAAAAAAAAATTTTTTTTTTTTTTTTTTTTTTTTTTTAAATGGGCCTATTCCATGGGCCTGGGCCTGGAGCTGCAGCTCCATCAGCCCCTATGTTAATCCGGCCCTGCATATAGCATGTGAAGAACTACTCCCAAACACCATATACCATTCTCCCATAACATGAAAATATACTCGCACAACTGTAGGGGACTAAACACCCCCCACAAGAGGCGTATGGTACTAGAGGAAGCCAAACGGAGTCAGGCAGACATTATATGTCTACAAGAGACCCATTTTGTAAATTCTAAAGTGCCCACCCTAGGCGTACAACACTACCCGCATCAATTTCATGCAACGCACTCTTCCAAGTCCAGGGGGGCCTCCATCCTATTGCACTCCTCACTAACGGTTGAAACATTACATGTCACTAAGGACAAACAGGGCAGATTTGTAATGCTGCAATGTATTATAAATAACTTGCCATATACCATTGTAAGTTTTTATGCTCCTAACGTACACCAACGAAATTTTCTACATAAGGTACTCTCCAAACTCCCACCCGGTCAAACAGCCTCAACCCTATTATGTGGAGACCTAAACCACCCCCTCGACCCACACATGGACACTACGCTACAGTCCACATCTCCAAGACACAAAACGCTCAAAACACAAAGCAAAGCCCTCAACAAATTATTAGGGGAACATGGCCTATACGACTCCTGGAGAACACACCACTCAAGCGAGAAATCATTCTCTTTCTATTCAGCAGTACATAAATCTTACTCAAGGATCGATTTCATTTTCATGACCGGACCACTACTTACTAGGGTGACCCACAGTGAGATTGGGGATATCACATGGTCAGACCATGCCCCAGCCACAGTAGAAATGACTACGGACTATCAGCATAGAAGCAGGCCGCCATGGCGGCTGGATGATTCCCTTTTACAGGACCAAACATTCTCTGACGCAACATCAGAAGCCTTAACGTCATACTTCCAAATTAATGATACACAAGAAGTGCTCCCAACTACTGTATGGCAAGCACATAAAGCAGTCATTAGAGGACTTATGATCAGCAGGGCGTCCTATTTAAAAAAGAAAGCACAACAGGAACACCTAACCTTTTTGCGCACCTTAAGGGATACAACAGCGGCGAACATAGCGAGCCCCTCAGCACATTTAGCAAGCTTAATACAGGACACCACGACAAGTATCAACAACCTAGCAATCTCTAAAACAGCACGCATATCGCATAGGCTAAAACAAACATTCTACTCACAAGGTAAGAAAGCAGGTAAATACCTAGCAACTTCACTACGTCAGAAACTAGCCAACGCAAAAATCCCATACCTGTTAACACCCAAAGGCTCTAAAATACACAACCCACAAGATATCAATGACACAATGGCAGACTACTACCACACACTATACAACCTCAAAGACGACCCTAACCTACATCAACCTACACCCCAGGAAATACAAAGCTTCCTACAAATGACCAACTTACCAACACTGACGGAACAACAGAAAACTATACTGCAAAATCCTATTACACACGAAGAAATTCAAACAGCCATACACACACTCCCCCACGGCAAGTCACCGGGACCCGACGGACTTACAAACTCTTACTATAAAAAGCTAGCCGCAATCCTCACCCCACACTTAGAAAAAACCTTTAATCATATCCTCACAACGGGACACATGCCCCAAGACATGCTTATGGCGCATGTAGCTACGCTGCCAAAACCAGGCAAACCCCCCACGAAATGTCAAAACCTAAGACCAATTTCCCTTCTCAACACAGACATTAAGCTGCTGGCGAAGATCTTCTCCAACAGATTAACAAACATCATCCCGACCCTGATACACGAAGATCAGGTGGGATTTGTTAGTGGCAGGCAGGGGGCAGACGGGACCCGAAAGGTACTAGACCTACTACAAGGGGGGCGCGGGGGGGGAGCCCAGTGCATCATGTTATCACTAGATGCTGAAAAAGCCTTTGATAGACTGCACTGGCCTTTCCTCCGCGCTGTCCTGCTTAAGTACGGCTTTCCGGACACCTTCTTGAAGTTGGTGGGAGCGCTATACTCTAAACCGACTGCAAAAGTCACAAATGGTGGATTCAGCTCGAAACAATTCCACATAACCAATGGATCACGACAAGGCTGCCCACTGTCACCTCTCCTCTATATCCTGTCCCTGGAGCCACTCACTCAACTCATTAGAGATAACCCCAATATACATGGCATCACAAGACAAGGGAAAGAATATAAACTCACACTTTTCGCAGACGACATACTTTTGACGCTGGAACAACCACATATATCCTTACCTAACTTTCATGACACCCTCTCCCAATACAGCAGATGCTCCTTTTATAAACTGAACATGACAAAAACCCAAGCAATGGGGATCAATATCCCGACTGACGACCTCGATAGACTACGCTCCTCCTTCAACTACGACTGGCGCAACGACCACCTAAAATTCCTAGGGATCAATATCACCCCAACCTTATATAAAACTAACTATCAGAAAGCACTGAATGAAATAAAAAATATCCTGCTGGGTTGGAAGGGGAAATTTATATCCTGGTCTGGGAAAATAGCCGCAATTAAAATGATTATTGTGCCAAAACTGCAATACCTGTTTAGAACACTGCCTATAAGAATTCCACCCAAATTCTTACAAGACGCACAACAAACGCTACTAAACTTCATTTGGGACAAACACAAAGCGAGAGTGGCAAAAAGCACGTTATACCTACCACGCAAGGAAGGGGGCATGGGAGTACCAAATTTATCCAACTATTACAGAGCAGCTAACCTAGGCCCCCTACTAACAGCATGCAATCGACAGAGCCCAACCCAATGGATGGACCTGGAGGCACAACATGCTAATAACATCCCCATTTCTATACTAGCATGGCTACCCCGACGCAACAGGCCCGCAAAGACCGAGCTGCTACCTACCACGGCTCTCACCCTGTCCATCTGGGACCAATACTGCCGCACAGTAGGCTGGTTAGACAAGATATCACCAGCAATACCCATGAAAGCATTACACTATCTAATACCAAATTTCAACTACACGGTATGGCACAGACATGGAGTGACACACCTGCACCAATTACTTCAGGAACACACACTCCGAAGTTTCAAAGATCTAACAACCTCATACCACCTGACCCAGATAGCTTCATTCTCATATATGCAGTTAAGATCATGGTTACTCAAACAAACCTTGACAGGGTCTAACAATGTAAAAGGGCCACAGCTGACGGTGGTAGAGAAAATATGCACACGTCTCGCAATCCCTAAAAAACTCATTTCGGAACTATACAAAAAAATGCAAACCCCTAAAACACACGCCCAACTCTCATTTATTGCAGCGTGGGAAAAAGAGTTTAAATACCCTCTTGATGAACAACAATGGAATGAGATCCTCCACGCACATCATTCCCTCTCTAAATGCACCTCACATATGGAATTATCCAGGAAAATACTATACCGGTGGTACTTGGTACCCACACGTATAAAAGCTACCTACCCACAAGCCTCTGACATCTGTTGGAGATGCCAACAACACAAAGGCACAATGCTCCATATTTGGTGGGATTGCCCCTCCTTAACGCAATATTGGGACGACATCACGGCCATCATATATGATGGCACCAAAACTTCTATACCCCGTAAGCCAGAGACATACCTGCTCCTACTCCTGCCGACACATGTACAGGGTAGGCAAAAATACCTAATCTACCATATACTTATGGCTGCGCTAACAATTATAAGCAGACATTGGAAATCCACCACCCTGCCCACAGCAACAGAATGTATAAAAACTATAGAAACGACTAAGCTCTATGAGCTTGCAGCCAGGTGCTCCAGCAGCTCCAAAAAAGATTGGTCACAAGCTTGGAACATATGGCAATCATATATGGAGCGTGACGCTATACACCCCACATGACCCCACATGAGACGATCGAAGCAGAAACCTACAGACCGACAGCTGTGCCCTTCCTTAAACCAACTGTACATGAAAATGCAAAGACGACTGACGTATGTAACTACACATTAACGTAAACACCACACAATGAAAATGGATACTCCATCTTTAGTACAATCGTCTACTTAGGAAAACGACAACCTGACAGATGTACCCATTACTGACCGGGTGCCTGGGAAAAACCCTAAACCCCCCCCCCCACCCCTTTCTACTTTTCCACCTTACACGACACACTAATTGCGTATCAATATGTTGACCATAATGTGTATGTATAATGTCTTATCTCCTTTTAAGCAATGTATGTATGATACGTTACTTACTAATAATCCCCCCATCCCTATTTTCTTCTGTACCCCTATAAAACTTCAATAAAAATTATTGATACATAAAAAAATTAGGAGAAGTTTACAAAAACACTGGTCGATTCTCCAACAGGATCCCGTACTTAATTCTGTTTTACCTGACCGGCCCAAACTTATTTTTAGGAAAAATCAGAATTTTAAGAATATTTTGGCACCTAGTTATGCCATAAAAAATTATGAGGATAGTCAGAATTCCATTGGTAATAGTTCTTTCAGGGGCTGTAATTCTTGCAAAGCTTGTCATACTGTGAACTTAGAAAGAACAGATATATTTTCTAGTTTTATAACAGGGGAGGTTTTCCATATTAAGACCGAGATACATTGCCGCACGGACTATGTAGTTTATTTACTGCAATGTCCATGCTGCAAACAATATGTTGGTAGAACTAAGAGACTCTTGAAAGTCCGTTTTATGGAACACACTAATAATATTAAAAAGAACTTGGCTGGGGGCGGGGCCTAACGCTAGACCTGAATGGCCGCACTTTTACAGAGCTCCTGACAATCGACGAGAAATCAACACTAATCGCCAGTCCCAAAGTGCCATCGATGGGCACAATCACTCCAACAAGCACGCATTAAGGTAGAGCCACATACCGATGCCTTTCCTGTTCCCACACACGGGCAGGAAAACCCGGAGGAGGACCGGGGCCTACCTCGAGGCGCAAGCCGCGCAGGCCGCACAAGGCCTAATTGCTGCCCACTGTCACCTCTCCTCTATATCCTGTCCCTGGAGCCACTCACTCAACTCATTAGAGATAACCCCAATATACATGGCATCACAAGACAAGGGAAAGAATATAAACTCACACTTTTCGCAGACGACATACTTTTGACGCTGGAACAACCACATATATCCTTACCTAACTTTCATGACACCCTCTCCCAATACAGCAGATGCTCCTTTTATAAACTGAACATGACAAAAACCCAAGCAATGGGGATCAATATCCCGACTGACGACCTGGATAGACTACGCTCCTCCTTCAACTACGACTGGCGCAACGACCACCTAAAATTCCTTGGGATCAATATCACCCCAACCTTATATAAAACTAACTATCAGAAAGCACTGAATGAAATAAAAAATATCCTGCTGGGTTGGAAGGGGAAATTTATATCCTGGTCTGGGAAAATAGCCGCAATTAAAATGATTATTGTGCCAAAACTGCAATACCTGTTTAGAACACTGCCTATAAGAATTCCACCCAAATTCTTACAAGACGCACAACAAACGCTACTAAACTTCATTTGGGACAAACACAAAGCGAGAGTGGCAAAAAGCACGTTATACCTACCACGCAAGGAAGGGGGCATGGGAGTACCAAATTTATCCAACTATTACAGAGCAGCTAACCTAGGCCCCCTACTAACAGCATGCAATCGACAGAGCCCAACCCCATTTCTATACTAGCATGGCTACCCCGACGCAACAGGCCCGCAAAGACCGAGCTGCTACCTACCACGGCTCTCACCCTGTCCATCTGGGACCAATACTGCCGCACAGTAGGCTGGTTAGACAAGATATCACCAGCAATACCCATGAAAGCATTACACTATCTAATACCAAATTTCAACTACACGGTATGGCACAGACATGGAGTGACACACCTGCACCAATTACTTTAGGAACACACACTCCGAAGTTTCAAAGATCTAACAACCTCATACCACCTGACCCAGATAGCTTCATTCTCATATATGCAGTTAAGATCATGGTTACTCAAACAAACCTTGACAGGGTCTAACAATGTAAAAGGGCCACAGCTGACGGTGGTAGAGAAAATATGCACACGTCTCGCAATCCCTAAAACACTCATTTCGGAACTATACAAAAAAATGCAAACCCCTAAAACACACGCCCAACTCTCATTTATTGCAGCGTGGGAAAAAGAGTTTAAATACCCTCTTGATGAACAACAATGGAATGAGATCCTCCACGCACATCATTCCCTCTCTAAATGCACCTCACATATGGAATTATCCAGGAAAATACTATACCGGTGGTACTTGGTACCCACACGTATAAAAGCTACCTACCCACAAGCCTCTGACATCTGTTGGAGATGCCAACAACACAAAGGCACAATGCTCCATATTTGGTGGGATTGCCCCTCCTTAACGCAATATTGGGATGACATCACGGCCATCATATATGATGGCACCAAAACTTCTATACCCCGTAAGCCAGAGACATACCTGCTCCTACTCCTGCCGACACATGTACAGGGTAGGCAAAAATACCTAATCTACCATATACTTATGGCTGCGCTAACAATTATAAGCAGACATTGGAAATCCACCACCCTGCCCACAGCAACAGAATGTATAAAAACTATAGAAACGACTAAGCTCTATGAGCTTGCAGCCAGGTGCTCCAGCAGCTCCAAAAAAGATTGGTCACAAGCTTGGAACATATGGCAATCATATATGGAGCGTGACGCTATACACCCCACATGACCCCACATGAGACGATCGAAGCAGAAACCTACAGACCGACAGCTGTGCCCTTCCTTAAACCAACTGTACATGAAAATGCAAAGACGACTGACGTATGTAACTACACATTAACGTAAACACCACACAATGAAAATGGATACTCCATCTTTTAAGCAATGTATGTATGATACGTTACTTACTAATAATCCCCCCCATCCCTATTTTCTTCTGTACCCCTATAAAACTTCAATAAAAATTATTGATACATAAAAAAATTAGGAGAAGTTTACAAAAACACTGGTCGATTCTCCAACAGGATCCCGTACTTAATTCTGTTTTACCTGACCGGCCCAAACTTATTTTTAGGAAAAATCAGAATTTTAAGAATATTTTGGCACCTAGTTATGCCATAAAAAATTATGAGGATAGTCAGAATTCCATTGGTAATAGTTCTTTCAGGGGCTGTAATTCTTGCAAAGCTTGTCATACTGTGAACTTAGAAAGAACAGATATATTTTCTAGTTTTATAACAGGGGAGGTTTTCCATATTAAGACCGAGATACATTGCCGCACGGACTATGTAGTTTATTTACTGCAATGTCCATGCTGCAAACAATATGTTGGTAGAACTAAGAGACTCTTGAAAGTCCGTTTTATGGAACACACTAATAATATTAAAAAGAACTTGGCTGGGGGCGGGGCCTAACGCTAGACCTGAATGGCCGCACTTTTACAGAGCTCCTGACAATCGACGAGAAATCAACACTAATCGCCAGTCCCAAAGTGCCATCGATGGGCACAATCACTCCAACAAGCACGCATTAAGGTAGAGCCACATACCGATGCCTTTCCTGTTCCCACACACGGGCAGGAAAACCCGGAGGAGGACCGGGGCCTACCTCGAGGTGCAAGCCGCGAAGGCCGCACAAGGCCTAATTGCAAGAGTGGCAGGAATCTCCTACGACACCAGTCTGCAGTGCGGTCCCACTACACCAGACACCCACAACATGGGGAGGAGGTCCCAGAAACCTACCTCGGCCACCGGCAGAGATACCCAAGACATCGGGGCCTTGCTACAGCGCCCGACGATGCACAAGATGGCAACCTCACCGGACCGCGAGCAGAACCCCCCAGACATGGAGGGACTCCCCGCAGAACAACCGGAGCCCTCTGGGGCGCAACTGCCCGCGGTAACACCAGCGGGCAGAGAAATACAGGGCCCGGCCACCAGACAAGACATTGCCGACCTGCTGCAGGAAATGAGGCAACTACATGCCGCGGACTTTAACCTCCTCCAGACCGAAATACAGGCAGTGACGGCGCGCACGCAGGCCTCGGAGGAAAACATACAAGACCTGCGACAAGAGGTACAGGGGCTTGCAGAACAAATCCACCAACTCCAAACCTCCCAGACCGCCCTCAATACAAGAGTGGATGTGTCAGAGGATCACAACAGACGTGTTAACATCAAACTCAGGGGGATCCCCGACACCATAGATTCTACTGAGCTACCCCACTACCTTAGGCGCCTCATAGCCACGATCCTACCACACTCCCAAGCGAAAAAAATGGTACTGGATGGCTTCTTTCGTATCCGAAAGCCTAGAACAGCACCCTCTAAAGCCTCACAAGATGTCATCATACGATGCCGCTCTACAACGGACAAAATCAGGCTTCTTACTGCAGTCCGGGGTAAAACCCCACTCTCCTTCGAATCCTCCAACCTCACCTTTTATCAAGATGTGACAAAGAACACCTTATTATGGCGCAAGTCCTTAAGCCACGTCACTAGCCAACTGCACGCAGCCAACATCGCCTATAGATGGACATTACCAAGATCCCTAACGGTAACTAAAGACGGCACCACAACCAGCCTCACCTCACTACAAAATGCCGAACTATTCCTGCAGAACCTAGGGATTACCACACAACCTAGGCAACAGGCAACTTTTACCGCGACACATTCCTGGGACCCGAGTAGAACAGCACCTTTCGTCCCCAGGGGCGCGGAGAGGACGGGTGCCCCGACATGAACTGTCTATCGAGCTAAGCCTCTACCACCTTCTCCTGTTCCACGTGCTCTACCGTTATGATCACTGTGATTTCTATAATTTTGTTAAAATGTTTTATAATTTTTTTTTTTTATAAATTCTTTATTTTGAAAGATTTTTGTTTTATGGGGTGGGGGTACAGAAAAGAAGATTGGGAAATAGTTTGTGGTACAGTGGTTACATAACACAACATACATTTACTGTTATAGCAGTCGTTCACTATAAGTGTAGGTGCTAGTCCAGCTGGTATAGTTACTACAGTTGTCCGATGTTGGGAAATCCTTATCATTTTCTTAGTGTTGTTCTAGTATTTCCCTGTTTTTATAACAGTTTCTTTCTGTATTGTGTTCTAGGTTACTTTAGTGTTGTTAGTGTGGGGGTACAGAGGTAGGGGGGATAGGTGGGAACATGGTTTTGATATGCTATTGCAGATTGAGCTTAGGCACTTAGAAACAGGTAGTGTAATATTTTGCAGTTCTATGGGCTGCTTAGTTGTTTGTGAGCGTGCTATTTCCAAGTGTTTTTGTGGGGGCGCGTGTCTGTTCTGATGTTCTGGTTGTGGGTAGGCTCAAGGTGTGTGTTGTCTAGTGGTTACTAGCCGTTTTGTATGAGTGGTGAGTAGTATTTACTCTGGGTTCTTATCGTTCCCTTTTGGGGGTTTGAGGGGATAGAGTGAGATTGGGGGTGGGCCGAGAGTGTGGGGGGTGGGGTAGGGTAGTCAGAAGGGTTGGATAGTCCTTGTTTTGGATAAGAGATCCTTGCGGACCGTGGTCTGTGGTAGTTGAGTTTGTGGGCCCTTGGTGAGGGCTTTTCTTTATCGAGTGTGGTGGTCTTGTATGGGTTGAGATGGTCTGTGTCCAGTCGTGTGTGTGTCGAGTGGTGTAGGTGTGGCTCTGTTTCTGGGCGTCCCCAGAAGCAAAGCCTCGTGTTCTCTGTGTACTGTGGTGCAGTTTTCCTGGGGGGTAAAGGTGGTTGATGTGTGTTTTTGGGATGTGTGGAGTAAGTGGGCTTGTGTGGGGTAGATTGAATGTGGTGTGAGTGTGGTGCGTGTGAGTAAGAGAGTGGGGGTTGTGGGGTGGGGTGGTGTTTTGAGGGTTATAGGTAGGGTGGGGAGTCCTGTGGTATGTAGGGCTGTGCGCCTCGGGTGAGCTCACCCGCCTGGTCTATCATGTTGTATGAGGCTGTATGAGTTAGGTGTGGATTCCCACAACCACGGGTCCCAGATTTTGTTGAAGGATTTGGTGGTGTCATGTATAAGGGCTGTGAGTTTATCCATGTTCATAGCTTCATTAATCTTACGAGTTATCTGTGTCATTGTTGGGGTGTCTGGGCTCCCCCATGTTTCAGCTATCGCTCTCCTAGTGGCTAGCGCCAATTTGGCTAAGAGTTTATTTTGTGCTCTAGGAATGTCTTTGAGGGGTCTTGATAGCAGCCAGAGCCAGGGGTCCATCGGTATATGTGTGTGGAGTGCCTGTGTTGCTTTTTGTGCTATTTGCTGCCAAAGAGTAGTTACTTTGGGGCATTCCCACCATGTGTGTAGGTATGTACCTCTACTCCCGCATCCCTTCCAGCAAAGGTCAGAGTTTGATTGTTTCATTTGTTTTAGACGTAGCGGGGTGAGGTACCATCTGAAAAGGGTTTTATAAGCTTGTTCTTTATGATTAACACATATGGATATCGTTGCAGTGGCTTCCCAGATGTCTGTCCAGTCGCTTTGTTCCCCCGTGGGGCCCAGATCGCGTTCCCAGGCTGCTATATATGGCATGGAGCTTTCTCTTGCGTGTCTACTTAGTAGGGAGTATATTTTTGATATTTGACCTTTTTGGAGTGGGTGGTTTATGCATGTACTTTCTAGTGGCGTGAGCGGGGTGATGCTGGCTTGTCGTATGTGTGGGGTCTCTATGTAGCTACGGATTTGGAGATATCTGAACAGGTCTCTGGTTATGAGGGGGGTTTGTTGGGGGAGGTCTGTGAAGGGTATGATGGTTTGGTTTCTGTAGAAGTGGTGGATGCGCGTCAGGTTGTTGTCCTCGAAATGGGCGAAGTCCCTCGGGGACATACCAGGTGTGAAGGTTGTGTTCCTGAGGATGGGCATTAATGGAGAGGGGTGTGAGATAAGTTTGTGTTTTTCGGTTATTTTGTCCCAAGTTTTGATCATAGTTAATATTGCCGGGGAGGTGGGGGGGGGTCGGTGGCCTGGCGTCTTTTGGGAGCCAGATTTGTAGGGAGGGGAAGTCTGAGCCGAATATGTTATGTTCCAGATCCACCCACCTTTTGGCGCCTGGGGTGGCATGGATTTGGATCGTTTGTGTCAGTTGGGCTGATTGGTGATATTGGGTGAGATTGGGGAGTCCTAGTCCTCCCTGTTTATTAGGGACGTACAAAGTTCTGCGAGCTATCCTTGCCCTTTTTCCGGCCCATATAAATTTGTCTATCTTAGTTTGCAGTTTCTTAAAGTCTGATGCGTTGATCGGGATTGGGAGTGTTTGAAAAAGGTATAGAAACCGAGGGAGGAGGTTCATTTTGATGGATGTCATCCTGCCTATCCATGAGATTGCCATGTTATTCCATTTTTCAAGGTCTTGCGAGGCAGTTTCGATCAGGGGCGTGAAATTCAGATGGTAGGTTTGCGTGAGGTCTGCTGGGAGTGTGATGCCTAGGTATTTGATAGCTGTTTGCTGGTAGGTGAATGGGTGCTGCAGTCTGAGTGTTTGAAGTGTAGGTTCGTCAATCTGGATCGGGAGGGCTTCTGTTTTATCCAGATTAAGTTTGTATCCTGAGACTTCTGCGTATTTCGCCAGTTCTATTGATAAGGGCGGGAGAGAGTGTTGTGGGTCTGTGATTGGGAGGAGAACATCGTCCGCATATGCTGCGATCTTGTATGTTTCCTCCCTGATGTTAATTCCCTGTATTTCTTGATGGTGTCGGAGGGTCTGGAGGAGTGGTTCAAGCGATAGGGCAAACAGTATTGGGGACAGTGGGCATCCTTGTCGTGTGCCGTTCTTGATGGGAAAGGAGTGTGGTGTGGTTGAGTGCAGGAGGAGGGTGGCTGTAGGGGATGAGTAAATGGATCCTAATGCGTCAAGGAAAGGTGTTGGGAAGCCGAATTTCTGAAGTGTTGCAAAAAGGAAGGGCCAGAGTAATCTGTCGAAGGCTTTTTCTGCGTCAAGGGATAGAAGGAGGGTTGGGAGGCGTCTGTGGTTTGCGTACCAGATGAGGTCAAAGGTGCGTCGGGTGTTGTCGCTGGCTTGTCTGTGTGGGATAAATCCCACTTGGTCCGGGTGGATGAGGAGAGGGAGCAGGGGGTTCAATCTCTCGGCCATTATTTTTGTAAATATTTTCATGTCAACATTCAGTAGGGAGATTGGTCTAAAGTGTCCGGGATCAAGGTGGGATTTGCCAGGTTTTGGTAGAAGGCATATGTTTGCTCGTAGCATGTCGGGGGGGATGGGGTCTCCTTTCATAAATGAGTTGAAGAGTTTGCTTAGGTGTGGGATAAGTGCTGATGTAAAGGTCTTGTAGTAGAGGCCTGTGAACCCATCCGGGCCTGGGCATTTGTTGGGTTTGAGAGTTTTGAGTGCATTAGCTATTTCTTCCGATGTGATTTCCGTTGACAGTCTGTGGGCTCCTTCTAGCGTTAGTGAGGGTAGGGTGAGTGAGTCTAGGTAATTGTTGATTTTAGTCGTCAGGAGGGCGGGGTCGTGTCTATGGTGGGGGCTGTGGTCATATAGGTCTGTAAAGTATTCTTGGAATACAGTAGCTATTTTGTCTGGCAACTCTTGTGGTGTTCCGTCTTTTGCCCTAATTTTGGTGATATTTTTGCGGGCTGTTCTACTTTTGAGTTTGTGGGCGAGAAGAGTGTCTGCTTTATTAGACTTTTCGTAGAAAAGTTGGCGGGTCCATTGGAGGGCCTTGGTGGTATCTGTGGCCATAAAGTCTTTTATCGCAGTTTGGAGTTGTTGTATTTTAGCCAATACGTCTGGTGTGGGTTGAATTTTGAAGTCATTTTCTAGTTGGCGGAGTTCTTTCAGGTTGCTTTCTAATTTTGCTAAGCGTTGTTTTTTATGGTGAGCGGCTTGACTTATGAGGGTGCCCCTAATCACAGTTTTATGTGCCGCCCATAGGGTGCCCAGTGAGGTGACCGAGTGTGTATTTAGAGTAAAGTAGTCCGCGATGGCCGTGGACGTGGTGTCTCTGATTGTGGGGTCATGGAGTAGTGTAGGGTTTAGGCGCCAGGACCATTGGCGGGTGGTGATTGGCGGGGTCAGTGCGAGCGAAATTTCAGCGTGGTCTGACCACGTGATTGATCCTATCGAAGTGTTTGTGATCAGGGGTAGAGTGGATGGGGATATCAGGAATAAGTCGATGCGCGAGTGGGATCGGTGAGGGTGGGAGTAAAATGTGTAATCCCGCGTATTCGGGTGTTGGATCCTCCAGACATCTACCAGGCGGGTGCGTGCGAGGAAGTTCTGAAGTAATTTGTCAGATTGTGTTGTTTGTCCACGGTTTTGTGGGTGTAGGCCTGTTCTGTGCCTGTCTATTACTGGAGAGGGTGAGGCGTTACAATCCCCTCCTATGATGTGGTGGTATGAGGAGAATAGTGCTATGTGTGCTTGTAGAGCCTGCCAGAAAGAGGCTGAAGGAACTGTGGGTGCGTAGATCGAAGTGAATGCAAATTTCTGGGGGCCCATATTACCAGCTACTGTAATATATCTCCCTTGGGGATCAGCAATTGTCTTGTCGGTTATGAAGGGGCACGCCTTGTGGATTAGGATCGCCACCCCGTTTTGTTTGCTAGTCGGCGAGTTTGCCAAGAAATATCTGTTGAAGTTTCGGTTCAGTAGTGGGAATGTCTTGTTTTGTTGGAAGTGAGTTTCCTGTAGGAGGATGATTTGAGCGCGGGTTCTGCTTGCCCAGCGCATCGTTTGGTGTCTTTTGAGTGGGTTATTGAGGCCCTTACAATTGATTGATATGCATGACAATGGTGGTGCCATATCCGTTCTTTCTTATCTCTTAGCTTTGTTAGGGGTATAACGTTCCTATAATATGTGTATGAAGACCAGGCGGGTGGACTGTGCGAGTCGTGCGGGCGAGGGGGATGAAATGGGTGTTGTGGTGTTGGGGTGTGGTGATGTGTCAGGTGTGGGTGAGAGTGTTATGTAGCGGTATGTGAGTACGGTGGGTATGTTTGGTAATCCTGGTCTTACGAGTTATATGCCAGGAGTGTTGGGAGCGGAGCGAGTCTCCTTGTCTCACTAAGGAAATGGGAAGTCAAGGGTGGGGTGTTGGCGCCGGATTTAGAGGTAGTGGGGGTCTAGAAGATCGGTGAATCACGTGCCTTCCTTCCCCCGAGCATGTGTGTTTACGGTGGGTGTGTTCGGTTAGTTGTGAAGTGGAAATGAGCAATAGTGTATGGTTGTGGCAGTATCCTATGGTTCTAGATAAAGTTATGTTTGTCTCGTTATCCCTGTTCGGATACTCTATGGGTTTGTGTGTGCTGGCTGTGTTCCTTATGTGCACAATTTCTCTTGTGTGTTGGGTCGGTGTGTGTGCCTTCTGTGGAGAGGCTTCCAGGTGGTCCAGGTGTTCCTGTGTTTAGAGCTGTCGCAGTTTAGGTCTATTGTGGGGGGGGGGGGGGGGAATAGGGTGAATCAGTTGTATTGCAGGACTTATGTCTCGTTGGATCACAGGTTTCTGTTCGTGCGGTCTGCGGGGGGGGGTTATGAGTGGGGTGGGGAGGGCAGGCCTTCACCTCAGAGGTGAGTGCCTGTTCTCCTTCCGGGGGAGTGAGGTTTCTACGGGGAGGGGGGTGATGCTGATAGGGGTTTATTTCTGGGTGTGAGGTGTTTTGGTCATGAGGGGGATGTTAGAGATGCTTACTTGGCGGGTTCGTGTACCACCTTCATGCGGTTTTCCTCTCCTTTAAGGATAGGTGCCGTTTCTAGTGGTGTATGCAGGAGGTCATGTGGTCCCCTTTCTGCGGTGGGTAGTTGGCCCGTGGGATGTGTGGGTCAGTGCCAGTTCCTGTGTTACAGCAGTTGTACAAGAGGGCAGTTATAACATTTCAACTTTACAATATTTCAACATTTCAACTTAAATTAATAATACATAACAGTTTGTGTTACTTTGAGTTCCCTTAGTCTGTTTGTGTTCAGGTCTCTAATGTGATTAGAGGGAGTGGTTGTGTCTCGTCTGGTTAGTGCGGGTGGTTTTTCTAATCTGTTCCGTTGGGGTATGAGCTGTCTCCCGGTCCTGTGGTTTGGTTTTTAAGGGTCTTTAGAGTTCAAAGATAGCCGGGCCGTAGGTATGAGGCAAGTATACCCCTGAATGTCAGCCTCCATTTTCCGAGTATGTTTGGAGGGGGTTCGGTTGGTCGTCGTTTGTCTGAGATTCTCTAGGGTGAGGTGGGTTCCCTGGGCGTGGCTAAGGCATTGAGAGAAGTCGTCGGGGGGAACTACCTGTGTCAGGTTCTCTGTGTGCTAATATGTTCGGTGTGCGTCAGACCTTTTGTCTCATGTCTTATGTTATCCCGGCTATAAGTCCGGTGTCTTTGAGTCCACAGTAGCCCAGTGCAGGTCACATAAATCACAGTTACCAGTATTTATACTCAGGGTTTAGCAGGCAGCCCGTGGTAAGTCCACAAGCTAGGAGTTATTAGTTATTAGTTCTAGCATGCATGTAACACATAAAGTTCCATAATAAAACTATTATAAAGCATAAAAATAGTGTCTGTGCGTCTCTGGAGCCCAAGTTCTGTTGGCCTCCGTTACCTCAATGTCTTCGTTAGGGATCTTGCGGGTATACGGACCAGGCCTATCTGGGCTTGAGTTGAGGGGTATCCCCGATGAACCATGGGGTGACAGAAGGGGGGGGGTATTCGGGCAGTTCGTGGTTAGGCCGTCTGGTCGCTTTAGAAGGTGGGGGGGAGAGGGGGGGGGTATTATTCCTTTGGCCTATCGTAGGGATCTCGGTTGCGGACGGTTCGTATCCGGGCTGGGCGGATAGCGTGTAGGGCTGGGGTGGTTAGGACCCCCTTGGGTGGTCTCCGCCGGGTTGAGGTTTGGCTCTCTATCGCCGGTGAGTGTCCCCCATGGGGCTGGGTGCTCGGGTGAGCGGGGGGAGGAAGGGGGGGGGGGATCAGGTATCGGGGGGGTAGTACAATAGAGTTAAACCTGTTCTGCAGTCCTGTATGGAGGGTTGTCCAAGTAAAGGTTTCAGCGTCTCCGGTCTCTTTGTAGCGAGTGTCGGTCCGTTCATTTCTTGGGTGTTTGCATTGCCCGGCTTCTCTGGGACTGGTGATGCGTGATGGTGTCTCCTCCGCTGGTGTGGCGAGATGGTCGTGACGTTTCTCTAGGAGTAGGAGCCGTTACGGGGGTAATTGGCACCCCGATGTGTTCGGCGAAGTCCAGCATGTCTGCAGGGTAATGGAGGGTGTAGTAGCGATTCTCTTTTCGGACCATTAATTTGAAGGGGTGGCCCCACATGTATTTCCAGCCATTTTGTGCTAGCGCAGTTGTGAGGGGTTTAAGTTCTCTTCTTTTGCGCAAAGTGACAGGTGCCAAATCCTGGAACAGTTGTAGTTGGTGTCCCTGATATACTGGTGGTTTCGTGCGAGCCGCGGCCATCAGTTTTTCTTTCGTGGTGAACAGGAGCAATTTTACAATTACATCCCTAGTCAGGTTCGGTGTGGGGGGTCGTAGTGCTCGGTGTGCTCTCTCAATCTGAAGATCGCCAGTAGCAGCTTCTGGCCACAGGTTGGAGAATATTTCTTGAACGGCCGGAAGGATGGCTTCTGTGGTGACCGTTTCTGGCAGGCCCCGGATTCTGATGTTACTCCTGCGGGATCTGTTGTTGAGATCCTCCAGGCCATCCTCCAGTTGGACTATTCTGTCCTGCATAAGAAGTAGCTCGTGGTCATGGGATTTAGTTACCTCAGTTAGGCCTGAGATGTTGGTTTCGGCCTGTGCGGTGCGCTCAGCTAAGGCGTCTAAGTCAGTTCTGAGGCCCGCCATTTGCTTCTCTAGTTCCGCTGCTGTGTGGGCCTTGATGTCTTCGGATGTTTCCCTAAGGAGTTGTCGCAGATTGCCCATCGTGATGGGAGCTGTAGTGTCTTCAGGGACCTCGCTGTCGTCCGATTCTGAGTCGGATCGTTGTGAGGATTGGGCCAAAGATGGCCGCCCCCGTTCCGAGGCGCGGAAAAGCGTGGCCACCGACGGAGTATGTTCCCTCCGTTTTCTTTTGCCGCCCATAGTGCGGATGTGGAGGGGGTAGTGTTGGCGTCGTGTATTGCTCGTTTTTAGGAGCGGATGGTTGAATTTTATCGCTGATGTTGGCAGATTGAATGCTCGGGGTGAGGGAGCTCAGGACTCACACGTCCGTCTTCATCGGCGTTCAGGCTCCGCCCCCAAAATGTTTTATAATTTTAATGCTCTAGTTTAATTGTTATTGAAAATACACCAAGGGCTCTAAATCTGCACACACTAGACATAGGGCTGCTAGGCACAAGGACCCCGCATAGGGGCACCCCTGGGCCCTAGCGCAGGCTCTCACTACAAGGGGAACTACGACAGACACGCACAAAACCACACTCTCTCTCCCCCCCCGGGATAGGGGGCACCAACATAAGAGACCGAACCTAGGCGGGACACCCGCACTAAAATGTAAACCACTACTGGCTAGATCATTACTGTGCATCCAGAGGGAAAGGGTCCTACTGACCTCACACCGACTTCCTACTCCACTCCCTTATGGCTTAAGACAACCCAACTAGGAAAGGGCAAGTCCCTCACCAAACATAAGGGACGATAGCCAAGAATCGTACGACAGACATGTCCACACCAAACGACCGGCAGCTACGTGACTACCTTCAGCCTACACTCAGAAAAGCGTGTTCATTACATTCTAGCCAACGATGTACTATCACACTTACATACCAGCCACGTAACTTAACTTGCCTAAAGACGCAATTGATTTTCGACTAATACAGTACACCATACATGTCCTGTCCGCAAAATTACGCCTAACTGATAAATCATTTTGTTCCTCACTAGTTGCCTGCTATCAAAGTTAATGTATATATCGTTTATATTATATGCACCCAACGAGACTTTTCTTACCAAAAAAGTGCCGATATTGCATGCCACAAAATGTTTATACTATGTACATTTCTTCGCTTGCATCTGCTATTGTGGCAGCACAAGCGTGTTTGTTCAACTATGCACTGCAAAAATAATAAATATAAAAAAAAAAAAAAAAGAACTTGGCTACCCATTCTATTCCGGTTCACTGTAATCACTGTCCACTATTCTCCTTCACGAATTTCAAGTGCACTGGTATTGAAAGGGTAACAATTGATTGGAGAGGGGGTGATAGAGTAAAAAAATTATCACAACGTGAGACTTACTGGAGCCACAGACTGCAGACATTGGAGCCAGGGGGATTGAATGCAGAAGTGGAATTTCTATGATTGCAATTCACTATTAGCACTATTCTTTTGAATATTTAAAAAAAAAAAAAATGACATAATAAGTTACCAAAGAAAGATTGACACAAATGAAGTAATCAACAAATTTATTGAAATTTATTATAAATTTGTAAATGAGATACAGAAATAATAAATTCACAAAAAATAGGGGATAGATTATATGATAATATAAAATCACATTATTTAATATGGTACATTGAAGTGGATTGAATGCAGTGATTTGGAGGAATCTATGTGGTACATAATAAAACAATTCTTGTATGAACTATATGGGTAATATATTGTTAGTGGTCATGGAGTTGTGGAGTGGAAGTATTTATATGTATTTTTATGGCCAGATATTACAGATCACAAATGGAACGCAAAAACGAGGTTGAAACGCATGCCATTTTCGGTTTCATGAACACAGTTGGAACGCATGGCACTTCCGTTTTTTTTTTTTTTTGAAGTGCCGAAAATTAATGGAGGATCATTCAACAAGTTCGAAATCAGCTGTGAACACTCAGAATTACGATCAGCAACAGATGAATTTCATCAACTCAGGACCAATGAGGAGAGACTGAGAAGCACATGTGACAGAATTACATCTAGGGATTAGCCCTATTTAAAGGACTTTCGGGTGGGGATTTGTTAGGCTGTTTTTTTGATTGTATTGTCTTAATTGCATTTTAATATTGTGGTGCCTGAGGAAGTCCCTATTTTGTTAAAGGGACGAAACGCGTAGGACCTTATTTATATTCATTTTATCTTTATTTTTTAATATTGAATTAAAGCCGCTTTTTCAAAACTTCACCCGGAGTCCTGTTTTGGAGTGAAAATATCCAGGGGATCTCCCCAGGCCCCCCATATCTTCAGGGGAGGCACCTTACAAGCTTGAATTGTTCTAAATCTTGTGAGTGCATTTCATATCGCGCAGTGTTTATATTGTAAACTGTATTACACTATATTTTTCTTTATTCATTCTTATTTAGATTAACAGCCGGTTCCCTCGTTGTGTTTTTTCATATTCCCACTAAATAAAGCGTGAAAACTAAGGATTGGCTGGGAAAACTTCTTAGTCCCTGCAAAAACTGCAGGGACTAAGAGAAGAGATGAGTATCTAGATATTTTCCCTCTTTAACAGGTCTGTATGATGGGTAAAATAATAATAAATCTGAATTTTAGGTATATTTGAAGATATAACTTTTGAAAAGCTGAAAAACTTTTTTCTGACATTACAACAGATCTAGGATCAATGATTTGCTTACAGCCAAACTGAACACAATATGAAAATCTAAGAGTTTCAGTTCAATAACTACATAAAAGTTCCTTTGTGTTTGGAAGAACTGCTGGATGTGTGTTTGTGAATGGCTGTGTGTGTTTGTGGGGCATGCTATACGTGTTTAGGAGAGCGGCTATATATGTGTGAGGAGAGCCATGTTTAAGTGTGTTTATTGGTAACTGTGTGTTCAGTGGGTGGAGAGGATGTGTGTTTTCAGGTTGCCTGATAATTTTAACAGAGAAACAGGGCCGTCTTCAATATTGATTGAACCCTGGGCTAAGCATTTGTTTGGGACCCCTGGACCCTGTCCACCAAGTCCCTGAAATGCAATCACACCTTCCACCCCAACACAGTAGCAGAACTAAAGTAGAAAGGTGCAAGGATTTTTTTGGACCCCCTATCGCATGGGTGACCAAAAGGTAGATCCCCATCTGTCGTGTAACTCCAATAATGCATTGACAGCTGAGCCTCTACCATTTACTCATGTTTCCAGAGTTGTATTTAGCACTGAGCAGTGTTTGTGTGTTTGAATGTAAGCATGTTTTTGTATGGAGTATATTTGTGTAAATCTAGGGATTTGTTTGTATGTGCTGGCGTTGAATGCATGCATGTATTTATGTGTAGTGCTGGATTTTGAATGCGGGGGTGTGTTTATATATAATTTGGTGTATAACACAGAAGTGTGTTTATATGTAGTGTTGATATTTGGACGCAGGGGTGTATTCGTGTGTATTGTTGGCATGTGAATGCTGAAATGCTTGCACATATACAGACACACATGCAGATACACAGGCACACTGACACACATGCAGATATACAGACACACAGATACACAACCTGACACACATGCAGATACACAGACACACACCCTGACACACATGCAGATACACAGACACACACACATATACACAGATATACAGTCTTACACATACACACACACACACACACAGATACACAGATGCCCATACTGACAACATACAGATACACACACTGACAACATACAGATACACAGAAATACACAATGACAACATACAGACACACAACCTGACACACATGCAGATACACATACACACAGATATAAACACTGATACACATGCAGATACACAGAAACACATATACACACTGAAACCCATGCAGATACATAGATACACACACTGACAACATACAGATATACACACACTGACAACATACATATATTGACACATACACACACAGATACACACAATGATAATATATAGATACACACACTGACACATAGATACACAGACACATACACCGACAGACACACTGACACATACACACAGACTTACTGACACACACACAGACAGACATACTCACACATTCACAGACACACACTGACACATACAGACATCCTGACACAGACACAGACATATACTGACAGACAAACTGACACACACACACACACACACTTATACTGACATACACTGACACATACAGACATCCTGACACAGACACACACATATACTGACAGACAAACTGACACACACACACACACACATATACTGACAGACATACTGGCAGACATACTGACACACACACACCACAGACACAAACACACTGACATACATACTGACAATCCCACATAGACAGACATACTGACAATCAAACATAGACAGACAGACATACTGACACACACACACACATATACTGGCATACATGCTATACAGACTATATTGACAGGCATACAAACAGACAGACATAGTGACACACACACATATACTGACATACATGCTATACAGACTATATTGACAGACATAAAAACATATTATTTATTTATTTATTTATTACTGCTATTTATAAAGCGCCAACAGATTCCGCAGCGCTGTACAATTGGTGGAGAAACATACAATATACACAGACAAATACAATAGGTAGAGAGAGCCCTGCCCGTAAGCTGATATCTAGCCATTGGAGCTCTTTTATACAAAGTGCTTGGCTAGATGGCCCGTGAGCTTATAATCTAAAGGATACTATGGGGATTTGAGACAAGAGGTAGCAGGGGAAGTTTGGAGGTGATGGCTGAAAGAGTTAACAGAGAAGCAGCTATTGGTAAAACACAAAGGGAATGAAGAGGTAATTGAGTGATAATCTCAAACAGCTGGAGGAGCATGCTATATATCTAATGGGAACCTGGGTGGGTGGGAAGTGGGGAGAGAAAATGCAGTCCTTCACTGAGTTTGAGTGTGAAGTGAGGCCTGAAGAATAGAGAATGAGATTGAACAGTTATATGAAGGTATTTACAACTGGGAGGTTGGCAGCTGCTTTGGGCCCCGGAAGTGAACATACATTTTTAACAGTTTATCTGATGTTTCTTGTTTTTCTTAAATTACTCACTCCATGCCTAGATAAGGTACTAAACTCTAGAGACATGGGCCTAAAACTATTTCAGCTTATTGTCAGATATTACATGCTTTTTGGCCTCAAGCCACTGGTACCACACAAAAGAACTGAAACAGGCAACTCTCATGTGCTCTCTGGCATTTTGGGCCACCACAGATGCACAGAAAAATAAAAGTAAAGAACAAAAACAAGAAACCAATGAGAGATAAACCATATACAAGAATGAATTGGGACCAGGATAATAAGGAGACTATAACAAGGTTAAGGGTCTGGTTCATGGAACAGTAGCCGTAATAATGATTAGAAAAGGCTAAAATGGACCAACAAATTAACATGGGCAATGACTGAGACTAAAGAGAGGATCAACTTTAAGGGTATAGACAGAGGCTAGGTCTATGAAGCTGAAGAAGGAAGGCAGTAAGAGCATGATTAGGCAAATAGATGGTCTGTGGACAGGTCAAAGTTAGGGTGTACAACATAGAACTCAGCACCAAGAAAAAAAGACCCGGGCAAGGAGCAAAACTGGTAATTGTGACCACGACATGGGACTGTAGAAATACCTTATTTCCATTAATACCAGTTTATTTTTTCTCTCTTTTTTTTCTTAATATTCTCAGCATGTAGTATATATTTAAGATCATCTGGAACTTTGCAGAAAATTTAAAACATATTATTCCCAGCTGCCCTTAGATAAAGCAGCAGAGGGCAGCAGGTCCATGTGGTTTTCTGCCTATGGTTTCAACATAAAACTACAAAATAGATTCTTAGCTATCCAAGAAGCTTCTGGGATGGTCATTAATAGAGGTCAGTTGATGAACTTCTTCAAAGGTGCTGTTGTCTTAATATCTATATAGATTTCCGAAGCCTATTAGCATTCTTAGTGATTTGATTCAAAAAATCCCTTAAAATGAACTTCCATCAGTTACTGCTTGCTTACTTTTAATAAGTAATGAAGGCTGTTATAGGCCCATTAGTACATTTAAGACAACTGATAATGGAAAAGGGGAGGCAGAGAAATGAGTCACCAAGGGAATGCCACCCCATTATCAAATCAATGTCAATTTTGAATTTACATACTAAGAGAACTACTTACTGTTTATTTTCTCTTCCTGTACATTATGAGCACTAGAGTTAGCTTTAGCTTTTTTAAAAATGATATTACTTTGATGGCGAATATAAAACTATACATTTTCCTGTACAAGATATCAAAATATAACCTGGTATCGATACACAGGTGTATCAGATATATCTACCTAAACAGATACAGAAATACCAAATTGATCATTATTTAGTGATTAAATGTACAGTATCACATATGTTTATGTGTACAGTATGTTTAGCTTACTGTATTTGTTCTGGTGAGTATAATTAGTCCCTTCAGGTTTTTTTCAGTAAACTCTGTCTTTTCAGATTAAATGCAGTGTTTACATTACAGTCTAGGGATACCTCCACTGGCCACTCTTGACATGGCTACTAGGGGTGTTTCCTGGGGCAGTGCTGCACAGTATGACACACAGTGACACTCAGTGTCTTCACCATCTGCATGGAGACACAACTTTGCTCATAGAGATGTATTGATTCAATGCATCTCTATGAGGAGTTGCTGATTGTCAGGGGGGGGGGGAACTAGAGTGTTAACATTGAGAAAAGGCATTGTTTGCATTGCTTCCTACTCAATTGGCAGTTACTCAGACTCGAGGTGCTTTCTGTGTCAGTGCTGCTCTGCATGGAGGGGCTGAACGTTACCAATAGAGATGCATTAATTCAATGCATCTCTATGAGGAGATGCTGATTGGTGCAGCGTTTTGCAGCGCATGCGCAATATAACCTCCCAATACTTTCATATGGGAAAACATTGGATTGGCTGAGATCATCACGCTTGATAATCTCAGCCATAGAGGCGGGGCCAGTCGAGGTGAAACTAGCACGGCGTTGGAAAAAAAGTTGAGTAAAAAGACCATTTACTCACGAACGGAGGGGGGTGGTCACCTAAACACACACACCATGACAGATAGACACACACATCAAGACAGACATGCACACACATACCATGACACAGACAGAAACACACCATGAGAGACAACACACACATGCCATGATAGACACACACCATGGCAGACAGGCAGACACACATATACCATGACAGACAGACAGACACACACACACACACACACACATATCATGACAGACAGAGGCATGCACTCACACTGACACAGACCCACACATTATTGATGTTTTAATAAAATCGGCTTACCCTGGAGTCCAGTGGGCGACCGGCTGGGGGATTGTGGAGGTGACCGCTGGTTGCACGAATAGTAGGTGGGTGGCGAAGGAGCTGTGATATCCCTGCTCTGCTCTCTCGTGTGCCGCTTAGTGAGACCAGGGCCAGAATATGACATAATATTCCAGCCCCGGCCTCACTAAGCGGCATGCGAGGGAGCAGATCATTGACATCACAGCTCCCTCACCACCCGGCAACAAAACGCGCAGCCAGCCTCCCGCCTCCACAATCCCCCAGCTTGCCACCCGCTCACATATCCTAGGCACCAAGGCAAAATTCATGGGACAATCTAGGATTTGTTGAGCGCTGCTATAGTGTGCCTTTAAATGCAATTTACATACATTTAACAACTCAAGCACTGAACACAAGTTTTTTGTTTGCTTTTTACAATAATTACAGACTGTCACAAGCTATTATATTAACAAGCCTCTCCAGCAGCCATTTTGTTTGACTGCTATTGTGTTCTAGATATAGCTTCAGTCCAAATGGGCGGTAATTTAATTGAAGTGGATCTGTGTAATTGGCAGTGTGTGTAGGCGTGCGTGCGTGCGTGTGTGCTGATAGGAGTCAATGTCAATTTGTTTTGGTGTTTGGAGAAGGAAGGTGCCGTGTGCAAATACTCATCTAAAAGACTGAGCATACAGTTACATATATGCCGATAATAGCGTGGAGTAAAAAAGGCATTTCAGTTTGACCTGAAGACACTGGGCGAAAAGCTTGGAATTTTTTATATAACTGTTGAGGATGATAGCTAGGTTCCAAGGGGTGCACCAAACTGGAAGCACTCAATGGCAAAACATGAAAAATACTTTCTTGGAACTTAGAAATGGACTTGTAGCAGGGGAAAAGTCAGCAGTAGAAAAAAAGAATAAAAAGGCCTTACAGACTTCTTGAAACTAATGAATAGATATGATTCCATGATCACTTTGTCCGACACAACTTAGAGATTGTTCATATATGTTTATACATAATACATGATATGTCTGTTAGTTCAATGGGCAGATCTTGTTTTCTACTACCATACTGCACTCATAGTGACGTCATCCATGCAATTATTCCACGTTTAAGGGACACTAATGTTCACGTTTAAAGTCCAAGAATCATAACCACTACAGAACTCAGAAGTGCCCTGGCTCCCCCCTGGCTCCTTTTTAGAATGGTTTCACTTCTTACCTGGGGTCTGCCAGGTACAGTTCCTCACCTCATCTACAGCTACAGGAGAGCCAGAAACCCATGTTTACAAGTTTTGTTAGCTCTCCAGAGCTAAGTTCTGCAGGGCTCGCTCACTGGCTGCAAGGTTTAGCTGATCACTCTCAGCCAGTAGGTTTCTGACCCTTCTGTAGCTTTAATGGAGGAAGGGAGTGGTGTCTGGCGGACCCCGAATAAGAAGTTCAACCATCCATTTCACTAATTACAATGGGGAAGGAGATGACAAAGCAGGTCATTGTAGTGGTTATGGGGCTTGGCATGTTCCTTTAACTACTTTGAGGTGCAGGTATGATCCTGACCAAATATCACCAAAATACAGCACATGCCAAGGATAGCATGAAAGAGCTGACCGTTCCATTAACCAGTTCACAACTTTGCACACTTGACGTAGCCATAAAATAACTAATCTTACTACATAAACACTAATGTTAACAAATACTGTCATATAAAAGACATGTAATGGTATAGCGTGTCTCATAGGAAAATAGTGCTTTCTCTTTGTTCTGGAGTAATTAATTAAAGGACCACTCTAGTGCCAGGAAAGCATACTCGTTTTCCTGGCACTAGAGTGCCCTGAGGGTGCCCCCACCCTCAGGGACCCACTCCCGCCCGGCTCTGGAAAGGGGAAAGGGGTAAAAACTTACCTTTTCCCAGCGCTGGGTGGGGAGCTCTCCTCCTCCGATCCTCCTCCTCTCCTCCCCGTCGGCTGAATGCGCACGCGCGGCAAGAGCTGCGCGCGCATTCAGCCGGTCACATAGGAAAGCATTCATAATGCTTTCCTATGGACGCTTGCGTGCTCTCACTGTGATTTCACAGTGAGAATCACGCAAGCGCCTCTAACGGCTGTCAGTGAGACAGCCACTAGAGGATTAGGGGGAAGGCTTAACTAATTGATAAACATAGCAGTTTCTCTGAAACTGCTATGTTTATAAAACAATTAGTTAACCCTAGCTGGACCTGGCACCCAGACCACTTCATTAAGCTGAAGTGGTCTGGGTGCCTAGAGTGGTCCTTTAACTACTTTACCTTCAGTGTTGTGGTTTATTATGATGTCTCCAGAAACCACTTAAAGGCAATATTTTCCCCTTTTACATGGTTTAGATTTATGTGTTCACTTTTCATACTTTACCCAGTGTGCCTGGTTAATAGTGATGTACCGAACTGTCCGCCGGCGAACAGTTCCCGGCGAACTTAGCGTGTTCGCGTTCGCCGCGGCGGGTGGACACATACGCAGTTCAATCCGCCCCCTATTCGTCATCATTGGGCAAACTTTGACCCTGTGCCTCTCGGTCAGCAGACACATTCCAGCCAATCAGCAGCACTCCCTCCCTTCCACACCCTCCAACCTCCCTCCCAGCATACATTTTCGATTCATTCTGAAGCTGCATGCTTAGTGAGAGGAGGGAAAGTTTAGCTGCTGCTGATTAGATAGGGAAATTGATAACTAGGCTAGGGTATTCAGTGTCCACTACAATCCTGAAGGACTCATCTGATTTCTGCTGTAAGGACAGCACCCCAAAAAGCCCTTTTTAGGGCTAGAACATCAGGCTGCTTTTTTTTTTTCTGTGTAATGTAATTGCAGGTGCCTGCATGCCAGCTTCTGTGTGAGGTTCACATTGGATACTGTGCCCACTTGCCCAGTGCCACCACTCATATCTGTTTTTACAATAGGTTAAGCTTAAGATTTAAAAAAAATATTTTTTTTTCACTGTAATAGAAGAGCAGTTGCCTGCCTGCCAGCTTCTGTGTCAGGCTGGATGCCTTGCCCATTTGCACAGTCAGTGACACCACTCATATCTGTTTTTACAATAGCTTAAGCTTTAGATTTAAAAAAAATATTTTTTTTCACTGTAATAGAAGAGCAGTTGCCTGCCTGCCAGCTTCTGTTGAGGTTCACAGTGGATACTGTGCCCTCTTGCCCAATGCCACCACTCATATCTGTTTTTACAACAGCTTAAGCTTTAGATTTAAAATAAATACATTTTTTTCACTGTAATAGAAGAGCAGTTAGTTGTCTGGGTGTCAGGCCTCCTTCAGCGTGTGCTCTGCAGACCTGTGCCAGCGTACTTTGACAGTTGCCAATCATATCTGGTGTCTCTATAGCGTGCTTTTACAAAGAAAAAAGGTTTCCAGTGTAAGCTAATAGCAGCCAGTCAGTGTCCTTCAAGCGGCTCTGTCAGGCCTACAGTGTGTGCTCTGCAGAACTGTTACAGTGCAGATTGCCAATCATATCTGGTGTCTCTATAGCGTGCTTTTACAAAGAAAAAAGGTTTCCAGTGTAAGCTAATAGCAGCCAGTCAGTGTCCTTCAAGCGGCTCTGTCAGGCATACAATGTGTGCTCTGCAGAACTGTTACAGTGCAGATTGCCAATCATATCTGGTGTCTCTATAGCATGCTTTTACAAAGAAAAAAGGTTTCCAGTGTAAGCTAATAGCAGCCAGTCAGTGTCCTTCAAGCGGCTCTGTCAGGCCTACAGTGTGTGCTCTGCAGAACTGTTACAGTGCAGATTGCCAATCATATCTGGTGTCTCTATAGCATGCTTTTACAAAGAAAAAAGGTTTCCAGTGTAAGCTAATAGCAGCCAGTCAGTGTCCTTCAAGCGGCTCTGTCAGGCCTACAGTGTGTGCTCTGCAGAACTGATCAAGTGCACATTGCCAATCATATCTGGTGTCTCTATAGCATGCTTTTAAAACCAAAATGTTTTTTCCACTGTAATAGAAGAGCAGTTGCCTGCCTGCCAGCTTCTGTTGAGGTTCACAGTGGATACTGTGCCCTCTTGCCCAGTGCCACCACTCATATCTGTTTTTACAATAGCTTAAGCTTTAGATTTAAAATAAATATTTTTTTTTCACTGTAATAGAAGAGCAGTTAGTTGTCTGCAAGCGTCTGGGTGTCAGGTCTCCTTCAGCGTGTGCTCTGCAGACCTGTGCCAGCGTACTTTGACAGTTGCCAATCATATCTGGTGTCTCTATAGCGTGCTTTTACAAAGAAAAAAGGTTTCCAGTGTAAGCTAATAGCAGCCAGTCAGTGTCCTTCAAGCGGCTCTGTCAGGCCTACAGTGTAGGGATCGACCGATATTGATTTTTTAGAGCCGATACCGATACCGATATTCTGTGAACTTTTAGGCCGATAGCCGATATAATTTGCCGATATTCTGTACATTTACCATTTTGGAAAATAAAAACTATTTCTAAAGGTAAATGCACAAAATATACATGCCACGTGTAGTGGATGCAGTGTGCTTAGACAGGGGAGCTGTGTATGTTTGTGTAGTGTGTGTGTAGTGGATGTAGTGTTTGTGTAGTGTGTGTGTAGTGGATGCAGTGTGTGTTTGTGTAGTGGATACAGTGTGTATTTGTCTAGTGTGTATAGTGGATGCAGTGTGTATTGTGTATTTGTCTAGTGTGTATATAATGAAAGCAGAGTGTTTGTGTAGTGTGTAGTTAGTGTGCGTAAAGTGAATGCAGTGTGTGTAAAGTGAATGCTGTATATACTAAATGCAAAGTGTGCGTGTTTGTGTAGTGTGTGTATATAAGGAATGCAGAGTGTGTGTATTTGTGTAGTGTGTGTATAGTGAATGTAGTGTGTTTATATAATGCAGAGTGTGTGTGTTTGTATAGTGTATGTATATAATGCAGAGTGTGTGTGTAGTGTGCATTATATATAAACACACTACACAAACACACACTGAATTATATAAACACACTACACAAAGACACTGAATTATGTAAACACACTACACAAACACACTGTGTATATAATGCAGTGTTTGTATAGTGTGTGTATAATGCAGTATGTTTGTATAATGTGTGTATATAATGCAGTGTGTTTGTAGTGTGTGTATATAATGCATTGTGTGTTTGTATAGTGTGTGTGTATCTAATGCAGTGTGTTTGTATAGTGTGTGTGTGTGTGTGTGTTTATAATGCAGTGTGTTTGTGTAGTGTGCATTATACACACACACTATACAAACACACACTGCATTATTATAAACACACACTATACAAACACACTACATTATTATACACACTATACAAACACACTGAATTATATACACAGTGTGTTTGTGTAGTGCATGTGTATAATAAGAGTGTATGTGTGAGGGGGCATTTTTTATTAAATTATTTTTTTTTATTTTTATATTAATTTTTTTTTATATATATATTTAATTATTATTATTAGTTTTTTGTTGTCCCCCTCCCTGCTTGTTGCCTTGCCAGGGAGGGGGGATATGTTAATCCCTGGTGGTCCAGTGGCATTGGCTTAGCTGTGGGAGGAGGGTCAGCAAGCGTTTACTCACCTCCCAGCAGCTCCTCCAGCTCCCATGTGTAAATCTCGCGAGACCCGCGGCCGTGAGAGCTGGCCGCGGGTCTCGCGAGATTTACACTTGGGAGCTGGAGGAGCTGCTGGGAGGTGAGTAAACGCTTGCTGCCCGCCCCCACCAGGACCGCCGGGCTTGTAATGAGCCTGGCGGTCCTGGGAGGTATTATCGGCAATATCGGTATCCCTATTGGCCGATACCGATATTGCCGAAAATACCGAATATCGGCCGATTATATCGGTAAAACCGATAATCGGTCGATCCCTACTACAGTGTGTGCTCTGCAGAATTGTTACAGTAAAAACAAAGAGAACGTTACCTGCGCTCTGGCCTAAATCCCCATGTGCGTTTAAACAAAATGGAGGCTCTTTAGTTGTATTCCAATGGCCATTTGAATATATAAGCTCACCAGCCACGTCAAGGCAAGCCTCAATAGGTGAGTCCTACACTAGCCATTAGATATGCTGATATCAGCCAAGAATCTCCAGTGAGACAGGAAGGGGTATTTTAAAAACCCTTTAACATGTAACCCTTTATAGGGCTTCTACACACACAATAAACTTTGCTGGTATCAGACAAAGTGAGACAGAAAGGGGTGTTTTATAAACCCATTAACATTTAACCCTTTATAGGGCTTCTACACATTCAATAAACTCTGCTGGTATCAGACAAAGTTTAAACGTCTCTAATGAGACATGAAGGGGTGTTTTATAAACCCCTACATACTTTACCCTGAATAGGGCTATAACATATACAAATCACCTTGCTGGTATCAGCTAAAAGGCAAATTTCTCTGATGAGACAGGAAGGGGTGCTGCCCCTACATACTTATAAAGTCTTAATAAGACAACGTGGGGAGGCTGGCAGCAATGTAACATAGCTGAGTGATACAAAATTCATATACAAAACACAAAGATAAAGCACCGCGCTTACAGCAGCAGTAGCTTAGTATCCAACAGCTTAAAATACAAAATACAACAATACTAAGAATTGTTACAGTGCAGATTGCCAATCATATCTGGTGTCTCTATAGCGTGCTTTTACAAAGAAAAAGGGTTTCCAGTGTAAGCTAATAGCAGCCAGTCAGTGTCCTTCAAGCGGCTCTGTCAGGCCTACAGTGTGTGCTCTCCAGAACTGTTCAAGTGCACATTGCCAATCATATCTGGTGTCTCTATAGCGTGCTTTTAAAACCAATTTTTTTTTCCACTGTAATAGAAGAGCAGTTGCCTGCCTGCCAGCTTCTGTTGAGGTTCACAGTGGATACTGTGCCCTCTTGCCCATTGCCACCACTCATATCTGTTTTTACAATAGCTTAAGCTTTGATTTAAAATAAATAATTTTTTTTCACTGTAATAGAAGAGCAGTTAGTTGTCTGCAAGCGTCTGGGTGTCAGGCCTCCTTCAGCGTGTGCTCTGCAGACCTGTGCCAGCGTACTTTGACAGTTGCCAATCATATCTGGTGTCTCTATAGCGTGCTTTTACAAAGAAAAAAGGTTTCCAGTGTAAGCTAATAGCAGCCAGTCAGTGTCTTTCAAGCGGCTCTGTCAGGCTTACAGTGTGTGCTCTGCAGAACTGTTACAGTGCAGATTGCCAATCATATCTGGTGTCTCTATAGCATGCTTTTACAAAGAAAAAAGGTTTCCAGTGTAAGCTAATAGCAGCCAGTCAGTGTCCTTCAAGCGGCTCTGTCAGTCCTACAGTGTGTGCTCTGCAGAACTGTTACAGTGCAGATTGCCAATCATATCTGGTGTCTCTATAGCGTGCTTTTACAAAGAAAAAAGGTTTCCAGTGTAAGCTAATAGCAGCCAGTCAGTGTCTTTCAAGCGGCTCTGTCAGGCCTACAGTGTGTGCTCTGCAGAACTGTTACAGTGCAGATTGCCAATCATATCTGGTGTCTCTATAGCATGCTTTTACAAAGAAAAAAGGTTTCCAGTGTAAGCTAATAGCAGCCAGTCAGTGTCCTTCAAGCGGCTCTGTCAGGCCTACAGTGTGTGCTCTGCAGAACTGTTACAGTGCAGATTGCCAATCATATCTGGTATCTCTATAGCGTGCTTTTACAAAGAAAAAAGGTTTCCAGTGTAAGCTAATAGCAGCCAGTCAGTGTCCTTCAAGCGGCTCTGTCAGGCCTACAGTGTGTGCTCTCCAGAACTGTTACAGTGCACATTGCCAATCATATCTGGTGTCTCTATAGCGTGCTTTTAAAACCAAATTTTTTTTCCACTGTAATAGAAGAGCAGTTGCCTGCCTGCCAGCTTCTGTTGAGGTTCACAGTGGATACTGTGCCCTCTTGCCCAGTGCCACCACTCATATCTGTGTTTACAATAGCTTAAGCTTTAGATTTAAAATAAATATTTTTTTTTTCACTGTAATAGAAGAGCAGTTAGTTGTCTGCAAGCGTCTGGGTGTCAGGCCTCCTTCAGCGTGTGCTCTGCAGACCTGTGCCAGCGTACTTTGACAGTTGCCACTCATATCTGGTGTCTCTATAGCGTGCTTTTACAAAGAAAAAAGGTTTCCAGTGTAAGCTAATAGCAGCCAGTCAGTGTCCTTCAAGCGGCTCTGTCAGTCCTTCCTTCAGCGTGTGCTCTCCAGAACTGTTCCAGTGCACATTGCCAATCATATCTGGTGTCTCTATAGCGTGCTTTTAAAACCAAAATTAGTTTTTCACTGTTATAGATTGAATAGCAGTTACTTGTCTTCAAGCGGTTGTGTCAGGCCTACAGTGTGTGCTCTGCAGAACTGTTACAGTTCACATTGCCAATCATATCTGGTCTCACAGTAGCTTGCACGCATAGTACCACTAATCCCCCAATAAATGACAGGCAGAGGCAGGCCACCCCGCAGGGGCCATCGTGGTCGTGGTGCTGTGATTCCCTTTTGCCCTAGAATAATGCCCAGTTTTCAGAAGCCACGTACCCTGAACTTGAAAAGTTCTGAGGACATAGTTGACTGGCTAACACAGGACACCCAATCTTCTACAGCCTCCGCTCGGAACCTTGACGCACCATCCTCCTCCAGCTTAGCTTCAGGCACCTCTCAAGATACCACTCACCCGCCTGCCGCCACCACCAAAACTAGCACCACAGCCGCTTTACTTGGTATGTCAGAGGAGTTATTCACACACCCGTTTGAAGAAATGAGTGATGCGCAACCATTATTGCTAGAGGATGTAGATAACAGGGATATGTCTCAGGCAGGCAGCATTAAACACATGGAGGTACGGTGTGATGGTGATGATGTTGTACCCGCTGCTGCTTCCTTTTCTGAGTTGTCAGATACAAGCGAAGCGGTTGATGATGACGATGCGTCCATGGATGTCACGTGGGTGCCCGCTCGGCAAGAAGAAGAACAGGGCGAAAGTTCACATGGGGAGACAGAGAGGAGGAGGAGATGAGTTGGAAGCAGGGGGGGTCGTCGCAAGGAGCTAGTGGCACAGTCAGACAGCATGCATCGGCACCCGGGGTCAGCCCGACAGCACGCCAATCAACGCATGCTGTGTCCACCACCAGAATGCCGTCATTGCAGAGCTCAGCAGTGTGGCATTTTTTTTGTGTGTCTGCCTCTGACAACAGCGATGCCATTTGCAACCTGTGCCAAAGGAAACTGAGTCGTGGGAGGTCCAACACCCACCTAGGTACAACTGCTTTGCGTAGAAACATGATCTCACATCACAAACGCCTATGGGATCAACACATGAGTACACGCAGCACGCCTACTCTAAGCCGCCATCCTCCTCCTGGTCCAGCATCTTCAGCCACGTCAACCACTGCTGTCCTCCTTGCCCCCTCTCAACCATCCGCCACTCCGTTCCCGCTCATCTGCCCACAGTCATGTGTCTGTCAAGGATATGTTTGAGCGTCACCAAGTCACCCCCTTGCCCAGCGTCTGAAAGCTGGCTTGTCCGAACTATTAGCCCGCCAGCTTTTACAATACAATCTGGTTGAGTCTGAGGCGTTCAAAAAATTTGTAGCTATTGGGACACCGCAGTGGAAGGTACCCGGCCGGAATTTCTTTTCACAAAAGGCAATCCCCAACCTGTACTCGATTGTGCAAAAGGAAGTCATGGCATGTCTGGCACACAGTGTTGGGGCAAGGGTCCATCTGACCACTGATACCTGGTCTGCAAAGCATGGTCAGGGCAGGTATATCACCTACACTGCGCATTGGGTAAACCTGCTGACGGCTGACAAGCAAGGAATGCGTGGCATTGCAGAGGAGTTGGTGACACCGCCACGAATTGCAGGCAGTCCTGCTGCCACCTCCTCTACTCCTCCTACTCCATCCTCTTCCATAACCTCCTTGGCTGAGTCCTCTTGTGCTGCTGCGTCTTGCTCCACATCAACGGCACCCCCCCAGCTCCCCAGGTACTATTCCACATCCCGGATACGGCAGTGTCACGCAGTCTTGGGTTTGACTTGCTTGAAAGCAGAGAGTCACACCGGACAAGCACTCCTGAACGCACAGGTGGAAAAGTGGCTGAATCCGCAGCAACTGGATATCGGCAAAGTGGTGTGTGACAACGGAAAAAATTTGATAGCGGCATTGAAGTTGGGCAAGTTGACACATGTGCCGTGCATGGCACATGTGTGTAATCTGATCGTACAACGCTTTGTGCATAAGTACACAGGCTTACAGGACATCCTGAAGCAGGCCAGGAAGGTGTGTGGCCATTTCAGGCGTTCCTACACGGCCATGGCTCACTTTGCCGATATCCAGCGGCGAAACAACATGCCAGTGAGGCGCTTGATTTGCGACAGCCCTACTCGTTGGAATTCAACACTCCTAATGTTCGACCGCCTGCTCCAACAAGAAAAAGCTGTTAATGAATATTTGTATGACCGGGGTGCTAGGACAGCCTCTGGGGAGCTGGGAATTTTTTTGCCACGTTACTGGACACTCATGCGCAATGCCTGTAGGCTCATGCGTCCTTTTGAGGAGGTGACAAACCTAGTCAGTCGCACCGAAGGCACCATCAGCGACATCATACCATTTGTTTTCTTCCTGGAGCGTGCCCTGCGAAGAGTGCTGGATCAGGCCGTAGATGAGCGTGAAGAGGAAGAGGAAGAGTTGTGGTCACCATCACCACCAGAAACAGCCTTGTCAGCATCGCTTGTTGGACCTGCGGCAACGCTGGAAGAGGATTGTGAGGAAGAGGAGTCAGAGGAGGAATGTGGCTTTGAGGAGGAGGAGGAGGAGCAAGACCAAACACAACAGGCATCCCAGGGTGCTCGTTGTCACCTATCTGGTACCCGTGGTGTTGTACGTGGCTGGGGGGGAAGAACATACCTTCAATGACATCAGTGAGGAGGAGGAACAGGAAATGAGTAGCTCGGCATCCAACCTTGTGCAAATGGGGTCTTTCATGCTGTCCTGCCTGTTGAGGGACCCTCGTATAAAAAGGCTGAAGGAGAACGACCTGTACTGGGTGTCCACGCTACTAGACCCCCGGTATAAGCCGAAAGTGGCGGAAATGTTACCGAATTACAACAAGTCGGAAAGGATGCAGCATTTGCAAAATAAATTAAAAAGTATGCTTTACACAGCGTATAAGGGTGATGTCACAGCACAACGGGAATCTAACAGGGGGAGAGGTGGAAGTCATCCTCCTCCTCCCACGACCACGCCGGCAAGGACAGGACGCTTTAAAGATGTGTTGTTGATGGAGGACATGCGGACCTTTTTAAGTCCTACGCATCGCCACAGCCCTTCGGGATCGACCGACAGGTAGCAGACTACCTCGCCTTAACTGCAGATATCGACACTCTGAGGACCTGTGGCCTGAGCTATCCCAATTTGCGATAGAACTTCTGGCCTGCCCCGCTTCAAGTGTCCTGTCAGAAAGGACCTTCAGTGCTGCAGGAGGTATTGTCACTGAGAAGAGAAGTCGCCTAGGTCAAAAAAGTCTAGATTACCTCACCTTTATTAAGATGATTGAGGGATGGATCCCGAAGGGACTGACACTGGGCGATACATTCGATTAAAAAAGGCCTGATGAGGGAGCCAGGGACTGATCCCGACAAGACGCACATTCTGCTAGCTCCCGCTGAAAACTAACTCTAACCGAAAAAAAAGGCGAAATCACGCTAAAATACCAACTTGAAAACAACACCGATAGAACTAGGGCGCCGGGAGGAACAAGCTGATGCCCTTCTTCCAGCCCACGAGAACCGGTAAGGCCAAACGCAAAACTCAGGCCTACCGCCAGCCCACACTCCACACCCTGGAGACTTACCTCAACGGCTTCTGGGGACAGAACGAGCCAAGAGAGGAAAGGGGGAACCCTGCGATATCCGCGGACACCCCAACAACAATGTCACGCCGCTCTCAGAAAGGCCGGCAGAACTCCCCAGCAGAACAACCCGGCATCGGGGAACTGCTGCAACGCAAGGCTCCACCTAAGATGGCGGCGGAGGAGCCCTCCACTGCACTAAAGCGGCCCACGCTGTCAGCCTCAACCCACTGACCAGCCACAGGCAGCACCAACACATAAGACGCAGCCTGCACCTTCACCCCAACCACCGGCGGCCACAACAGAAGGGACACAACGGGTTAAACTCCCAACCCTTCAAGAATCCGCCACGGAAACTGGGGAACACACCCTGGCCACGAAACAGGATCTCCAACTATGGATGCAGGCACTCCAGGATTTCATAACCGCGGACATAAGCACCATAAAGACAGAGGTACGGCAAAACACAACCAGGGTAAATACACTGGAGGAGAACGTAGCACAAATCACAGGTGACATGTCCCACCTCCAAAAATCCTTGCATGATCTACAAATGACCCAACAGGCGCTGGCAGCGCAGATATCCGCCCAGGGGGACCACCTGCGCCGCACCCATATCAAACTCCGGGGGGTACCCGCTACAATCCCCCAAGCCGAAATACCTCACTACATCAGGAGGCTCCTGAACACGATATTATCACCCCAAGCTGCCCGAAAGATCACCTTACAGGGCACTTACCGCCTACCACCTGGGCCCAACTCGTCTCCCACGGGAGCAAGAGACGTCATCATCTGCTGCACCACGACGCAAGATAAAATAACCATACTAACGGCAGTAAAAGGCAAGACACCCTTGAGCTTTGAAAATGCCCAATTACTTTTTTTCCAGGACCTGACAAGGGCAACCCTGCAATGGAGGAGAACGATGCACACACTAACCAGCCGCCTGAGGGCAACAGGAGTGCAGTATCGCTGGGGGGGCACCCAGGGTCCTGACATTCACGCACAATGACAACACCTACAAGGCCACATCGGAGGCGGACATACCTGCTATACTGGCTACGCTAGGACTCACAGAGACACACAGGAATACGGGAGGCCCATCTCAGATGGGGGACCCTGCCACGGCGTCCTCTTTTGTACCTCGACCCTCGGGGAGTTCACACACAACTCCCTGACGCAAACCTGTACCCCATAGCCGGATCAATGAGAACTCAGCCACCTACACCAAGGACATGGTCCACTAGGTCCTAACGGACTCTTGATTTGCAACTGTTTTTTGCGTCTGTATTGTGTGCAATTTTTCCTTTGTATTTGATTTGTTTTCCCGTTCACACACTTGTTTATGTCGGTTTATACCTCTTAGAATGCAACCGGGCCCACCAGCCCACATTTAGACTCAGAAGGGACACGCAGAGTACAACACTCACCCTCCCCCCCCCGCCACCCCCTTGGTTAGAGGTACCTACCAACGCGTAACACAACACCACAACGCACATCACATAGCAACCCGTGGTAACCAGACACGATCAACTATAGCGCCTACCCCGCTCGTCACAAACCTGCAATATGCCAGAATAACCAAGAGATGAGCTAGGGCACATAACAGAACTGAACCTAAACGCAGCTACAGCTAGGCAAACGACATGGGTGCACAGTCCTACACTAGGGACCACACCAGTAACGTAACCTGTTTGAAAAAGTTGAAAATGTGTGCAGACTCAAATGACGAACCACTAACCCGCTTTTCTTTCTGTATGTAACACCATCGTAGTCACTGTAATGCAAGTAATCCTACCATGCACCTTTAAAATAAAGAATTAAAAAAAAAAAAAGGCCTGATGAGATGAGCTGCCTTGGGCTAAAAATGGTCCACAAGCTGCTGTATTTTAGCTCTGAATGACGTTTGACTTGTGTGACTTATCCGCCACCAACTAGGGTTCAAGCCGCCATGTTTTAGGGCACTTTCTGCCTGTGAAACAAACATCAATTTTTCTGGCCGCTGCTACAGCAGCGGCTGCAACAATACCAAATTTTTCAGGCATGTGTACATGCCTAATTTTTAGGCCCACTGGTGCAGCACTGTGGCTTCAAAAACCAAACCCCCCAAAAAATCCTCCAAGATGGCACCAATATACCAGTGGTCTAAGCATCTTCCCACCTTGGCCTAAAAAGGGGAGGTGATTCCACAATTAAAAATCGCTGCCATATACACGTCCACTGATAGGAGACGCGGAAGGTATTAAACTGATATGAACAATACTAAACTCACCACTCCTATCTGGTGGCACATTAGCTTGCCCGCGCGGTGCCCCAAATTTCAAGTAAGAGGACCGACCAAGCATCTTCTTCCATCTCCCTGTTACAGAAATCACTGCCATATCCATAGAAATTGTAGAGAATATCCAGGATAGTTTTACAGGGCCAAATCATGTCGCCTGTTGAAAGAGGTGACCTTGCTCGGGTCCCAGGTGTGCGGTTCCTAAAATGCCTGCCATATACACGTCCACTGATAGGAGACGCGGAAGGTATTAAACTGATATGAACAATACTCCACTCCTATCAGTAGGTCCGTCCCATTGTGATTTATGCCCCCCACCCACCGCGCAGGGATGGGGGCCGGGGGGGAGGAAAGTAGGCCCCCCCATTGTGATTAATGGCCCCCACCTACCGCGTAGGGGTGGGGGCCGAGTGGGGGAGGACAGTAGGTCCCCCCATTGTGATTTATGGCCCCCACCCACCGCGCAGGGGTTGGGGAGGACAGTAGCTCCCCAACGCGTAACACAGTCTCTATTCTGCTCTGTGTCAGTGTGTATCATGGTCTCTGTGGACGGGGAACAGTCTCTATTCTGCTCTGTGTCAGTGTGTATCAGGGGCTTTGAGGACATGTGTCAATCCATACCTGCCAAGTGACCCTATGTAGGGGGAACAGTCTCTATTATGCTCTTTGTATCAGGGGTTTTGAGGACAGGTGTGAATCCATATCTGCCAAGTGACCCTATGTAGGAGGAACAGTCCCTATTCTGCTCTGTGTCAGTGTGTATGAGGGGTTTTGAGGACAGGTGTCAATCCATATCTGCCAAGTGACCCTATGTAGGAGGAACAGTCCCTATTCTGCTCTGTGTCAGTGTGTATCAGGGGTTTTGAGGACAGGTGTCAATCCATATCTGCCAAGTGACCCTATGTAGGAGGAACAGTCCCTATTCTGCTCTGTGTGAGGAGGAGGAACGGGAAATGAGTAGCTCGGCATCCAACCTTGTGCAAATGGGGTCTTTCATGCTGTCGTGCCTGTTGATGGACCCTCGTATAAAAAGGCTGAAGGAGAACAACCTGTGCTGGGTGTCCACGCTACTAGACCCCCGGTCTCTATTCTGCTCTGTGTCAGTGTGTATCAGGGGTTTTGAGGACAGGTGTCAATCCATATCTGCCAAGTGACCCTATGTAGGGGGAACAGTCCCTATTCTGCTCTGTGTGAGGAGGAGGAACGGGAAATGAGTAGCTCGGCATCCAACCTTGTGCAAATGGGGTCTTTCATGCTGTCGTGCCTGTTGAGGGACCCTCGTATAAAAAGGCTGAAGAAGAACGACCTGTGCTGGGTGTCCATGCTACTAGACCCCCAGTCTCTATTCTGCTCTGTGTCAGTGTGTATCATGGTCTCTGAGGACGAGGAACAGTCTCTATTCTGCTCTGTGTCAGTGTGTATCAGGGTCTCTGAGGACAGGTGTCAATCCATATGTCAAGGTGTCAATATGTCATATGTCAGGTGTCAATCCATATCCATTGTGATTTAGGAATGTTAGGTGATTTCTGCCCTTTATGGATTAAAAGCAGACTCTGCATCAACTGTGTAATTTTCCATGGGAGTTTTGCCATGGATCCCCCTCCGGCATGCCACAGTCCAGGTGTTAGTCCCCTTGAAACAACATTTCCATCACTTTTGTGGCCAGAAAGAGTCCCTGTTGGTTTTAAAATTCGCCTGCCCATTGAAGTCAATGGCGGTTCGCGCGGTTCGCGAACATTTGCGGAAGTTCGCGTTCGCCGTTCGCGAACCGAAAATTTCAGGTTCGCGACAACACTACTGGTTAATAACAGTAAACTCATCCCCTTGACACCTTCACCACCACTTACAGTTTACAGCATCCCCGGTATTTAGGAAATGCATGTACTGTGTATATTTTGAGTCCAGACTAAATTCCGTCTGGTTTGAGCATCCCTCAACTCCAGGTGCTCTTCTTTTAAGTGACCACCCGTCGGGAAATCATAAATTTGAGGAGAGTCTCTTGAAGCAGTTGAAGCATTAAGTATTGCGCACATATTAATATTATGTTTTTAAAGTGAAATAGATTACTTTTTAAAAAATGTGTTTAAGGGGAATCACAATAGCATTTTCATTGGAGGGTTCTTTGAAAACTCACCTACGGGTCTCTATTGAGGCTGTCATCACCTTGATACATTCCAATGCATTCAATAAGAGCATTTCATAAATAATGCATACTTTAAAAATATTTTAAAGTATTTTAAAGTTTATTTATGCTTGAACACTGTTCTGTGCTGATCAGCAGCATTGGATTTCTCAAGGCTTGGAATTTTGGCAACATTTGTTAGAAAACTATCCAATTTAGAATGTCACTCTATTTCTATTTTGCCTGTGCATATTTTACAAAATGTTCAAATTGGGGGCCGAGCCAGCCACGGAAACAGACAGCTGCATATTCAGTTAGTTTCTATTATATTTCACTGATTTCCCTATTTTGGCAAATTTTAGACCTTATTTAGCATTTTTCGTGATTATTGTGCACATCTCCACAGACATCCTAGGCATGATAAGACGACGAAATTACAAAAAAATGCAAGCAAGTTAAGCACACAAAAACTTCTAACCTCTTTGAAAACTTTACTGTATAATAGGATGCACAATAAATGAACAAAAAAATCAGTGGTAACCAGTGATCAGGGCCATCTTTAACGCAGGGCAAACAAGGCTGCTTTGGGACCCCCAGGGGTAACTGCCCTGTGAGCCCTGCTGCCCTCAACTATTTATTTTTTCCCCCCATGGGCTTGTAATCAGGGACCTGGTCACGCGCTGTTAAAGGGCCCCTTGCTTTTCGGCAGCCGGCTCTCTACCACAGAAAGCAGAGAGCCACGCAGGAGACCCCAAGGAGGCAGAGAGGAGTGGGGCTGGGTGGTAGAGCCAGGCACTAACCCCCAACAGTCTCAGCCACCACTCTAGACACCACAGAAGTCACCCTCCAATGTAGGAAAAGAGAGGTGGGTTTAATAGTGTACATTTTGCGTGTGTGTATGTCTGTCAGTGTATGCCTGTGTATGTATCAGCATATCTGTCAGTGTATGTCTGTGTGTGTGTGTCAGTATGTCTGTCAGTGTATGTGTCTGTGTGTGTGTCAGTATATCTGTCAGTGTATGTCTGTGTGTGTGTCAGTATATCTGTCAGTGTATGTGTCTGTGCGTGTGCTCGTATGTCTGTCAGTGTATGTATGTGTGTCAGTATCTGTAAATTTGTCAGTATGTCTGTCAGTGGTGAATATGTGTGTTAGTATGTCTGTCTGTTTATGTATGTGCCAGTATGTCTGTCAGTGTATTTGTCTGTGTAAGTATGTCTTGAATCTCTCTACTTTAGTCCACGGGGCCCAAGAAAATGCTTTGCCCAGGGTCCTATTAATATTATAGACGCCCCTGCCAATAATAAATTTAAGATAAATATTGTTTAAAAATAATATTAACCCCTTAAGGACAGAGCTTCAGAAGCTTGTCTTTCACTTAATGACAACAGCATTTTTTGCATTTTTTGCTATTTGCGTTCAACTGCAATTTGCATTTTACTAATTCATTGCACCGACACATATTATATACCGTTTTTTAAAGGACAGAAAGGGCTTTAATTTGATGTAACACATATATAAATGCTTATTTATTATTAAAAAAATACAGAAATATGCAAAAAATGAATTTTTGTGTGTTTTTTTTTTTACAGTTTTTGCAATAATAATGTGTACATAATTAGTGCAGGTTAAGGAAAGTAATTAAAAATAAATTCATTTAGTTGTTCTGAATTACAGAATATATAATGTGTCTGGGATTTTCAGGTTTTTTTGGTAGTTACAGGTCCCAAAGCACAAGGAGTAAAATAAACTTTTTATGTGGAGCGATTTTAGAATTTGGTATGTTTGTCTTGTAAGCCTAATAGCCATAAAAGAAAACAAAATTGCCACACAAAAGTATATATTTATATAAAGTAGACACCACAGGCTATTTACCTAAGGTTGTTTTGACACTTTCTACGTAGCCATTTTACCGCCAACCTCTAAAAATTGGCTTTGTCTACCGCTAAAAATTGGAGTAAAATTGAGTTTTTTGGGGGTTTTCGCACACAAACTTATAACAAAGAACTTCTCATGTGTATTTTGTAAAGTTGGTGTGTGCTATTCCTGTACAAAGTTTTATTATGTGTTCAGTTACTTCTTCAGAGTACAACGGTACCCCCATTGTATGTCTTTGGCACTATTTCGTTTCACCAATAGATGCCAAAGTATGTGGTAAAAAATAATTTTGTGCGTTTTTTACATATGGATTGCATTTGTGCTGGGCATTTTGTATATTTCACATGTGCCACTAAGTTCAAACCCCCCAAATTATGTTCAGCTAAGTCTTCTGAGTAAAATGACACCCCCATTGTATGTCTTTGGCACTAGTTCGTGAAGCTACAGTGCCATATAGGAGACCTGTCCTTTTCAGTACTCACAGTAGAATTTTGAGAGCCTATGCTTCCATTTGGGGTATTATAACAGTTTGACTGTTCAAAAAAAAACCACAAAGGCCTACCATTTGTAAAAGTAGACACTCCAGGGTATCTCATAAGGTGCATATTGTGCCTTAACATGCCCCCATTTTTTCACCAATAGTTGCCAAAGTATGCGGTAAAAAATAATTGTGTGCGTTTTTTACATATGGATTCCATTTGTGCTGGGCATTTTGTATATTTCACATGTGCCACTAAGTTCAAACTCCCCAAATTATGTTCAGCTAAGTCTTCTGAGTAAAATGACACCCCCATTGTATGTCTTTGGCACTAGTTCGTGAAGCTACAGTGCCATATAGGAGACCTGTCCTTTTCAGTACTCACAGTAGAATTTTGATAGACGGATTTAATGAACCTATGCTTCTATTTGGGGTATTATAACAGTTTGACTGTTCAAAAAAAAACCACAAAGGCCTACCATTTGTAAAAGTAGACACTCCAGGGTATCTCATAAGGTGCATATTGTGCCTTAACATGCCCCCATTTTTTCACCAATAGATGCCAAAGTATGTGGTAAAAAATAATTTTGTGCGTTTTTTACATATGGATTGCATTTGTGCTGGGCATTTTGTATATTTCACATGTGCCACTAAGTTCAAACCCCCCAAATTATGTTCAGCTAAGTCTTCTGAGTAAAATGACACCCCCATTGTATGTCTTTGGCACTAGTTCGTGAAGCTACAGTGCCATATAGGAGACCTGTCCTTTTCAGTACTCACAGTAGAATTTTGAGAGACGGATTTAATGAGCCTATGCTTCCATTTGGGGTATTATACCAAATTGACTGTTCAAAAAAAACCCACAAAGGCCTACCATTTGTAAAAGTAGACACTCCAGGGTATCTCATAAGGTGCATATTGTGCCTTAACATGCCCCCATTTTTTCACCAATAGATGCCAAAGTATGTGGTATAAAATAATTTTGTGCGTTTTTTACATATGGATTGCATTTTTACTGGGCATTTTGTATATTTCACATGTGCCACTAAGTTCATACCCCCCAAATTATGTTCAGCTAAGTCTTCTGAGTAAAATGACACCCCTATTGTATGTCTTTGGCACTATTTTGTGAAGCTACAGTGCCATATAGGAGACCAAGCCATATCAGTTTTTTACCAAACTTTGAATTTTGACGCTGGGCCTATGTGGAATTTCCATGCATCTTAGCAGGTTTTAAATTTAAACTACCCCACAAAGGCCTACCATTTCTTAAAGTAGACACCCCAGGGTATTTCAAAAGGTATATTCTAAACCTTAGTGTAGGATCATTTTTTTGTTAGTTTGTACCAAGTCTCGTTGCAATTAGCATTTTTGTCTGCCTTTTTGACACACACTTGGAGATGTTACTGTATATTTTGCTATCCTTATGTGTGCTATGGCAGTATAACAACCAATATGTTGCTCAGCTATGTCATCTTAGTGCAACGATACCCACATGTGTACCTTTTTCATGGTTATGTGGATGTTGAAGGGGCACATTGGAGACCATGTCATATGAGTTTTTACCAAACTTTGAATTTTGACGCTGGGCCTATGTGCAATTTCCAAGCATCTTAGCAGGTTTTAAATTCAAACTACCCCACAAAGACCTACCATTTCTTAAAGTAGACACCCCAGGGTATTTCAAAAGGTATATTCTAAACCTTAGTGTAGGATCATTTTTTTGTTAGTTTGTACCAAGTCTCATTGCAATTAGCATTTTTGTCTGCCTTTTTGACACACACTTGGAGATGTTACTGTATATTTTGCTATCCTTATGTGTGCTATGGCAGTATAACACCCAATATGTTGCTCAGCTATGTCATCTTAGTGCAACGATACCCACATGTGTACCTTTTTCATGGTTATGTGGATGTTGAAGGGGCACATTGGAGACCATGTCATATGAGTTTTTACCAAACTTTGAATTTTGACGCTGGGCCTATGTGCAATTTCCAAGCATCTTAGCAGGTTTTAAATTCAAACTACCCCACAAAGGCCTACCATTTCTTAAAGTAGACACCCCGGGGTATTTCAAAAGGCATATTCTAAACCTTAGTGTAGGATAATTTTTTTGTTAGTTTGTACCAAGTCTAGTTGCAATTAGCATTTTTTCTGCCTTTTTGACACACACTTGGAGATGTTACTGTATATTTTGCTATCCTTATGTGCGCTACGGCAGTATAACACCTAATATGTTGCTCAGCTATGTCATCTTAGTGCAATGATACCCCCATATACAGAATAGTTGGGGTAAACTTATCCGGGGGTAGTACACAGTCATCTGCGTCCCGGGCAAAGCTGTCATGGATTCCGAAACCAAAACACAGACAGACCACAAAGAGAGAGAACACAGAGAGAGAAACTTGTAATACCGGTCCTTAGAATGGCCTGGCTATACAAGCAGAGAATTGTCAAGGTACAAGCCGAGGTCAAAGGAGTAAAGAGAAACGGAACAACGATAGGACAAGCCGAGGTCAAGGATCAGAGAAGACAGGATAAACGGTAGACAAAGCCAAGATTCGGTAACCAATCAGACAGATGACTAAAAATCACACCCCAAAACTGGTCTACTTATTCGGCCTGGGTGTGAAATTTTTTAAAACAATGGCCAATACATAGGCCAGGCTGAGAGGGGCAATCAGGGCAGTAATAGCTGGTCTCAACTCTTACGCCCCTCTTGTAACACACCCTGCACCTTTTCTGGGGGTTTTGTTTTTTAGGGGTTGGTGGAATCTTAAAGCAGAAGTGACCTGCCTCCATTCTTCTGCTAGGCTCCACTGATGGTCTCCTTGTGTGGCATTCTAGCAGCTTAGAAATTAGCTCAAACTGGAAAGAAAGAAAAGTGCTTTTCAGCCCAGCATTTGCCTTTTTAAAAATGACAAAGGCATTGTGGATTGCCATCTGCATCAGGTATATGCCCACTTTTTTATACCATGCCCTGGTCTTTCTCATGATCAAATATGGCTGCATCAGTTGATCGGACAGGTCAACGCCCCCCATATGCCGATTATATGGCCGTATGCAGACTGGCACCCGTTTATATTCGTCTCTGCCACGAACTGCGACCCTCCGAGTGTTTTCACCATGGATGTGTCACGTTTAAACATTTCATATGAAGGAACACAACTGCAGATTTCTTATAGTTCGAATATTTATTAGGAGTAATTGGTATTGACTTTAATTCCAATATACAGGTACTGTAGCATTAAGTATTAAACGATAAATGAAGTCCACAGTTATATGCACTGTAGCTTTAAGGAGTAAACGGAACTGAAGCAGCAAGAGTCCTTTAGTAGTATTAATTAATTAGATGATAAGAAGTTACAATAGCTGTTCCATAGACTTTAACTGAAGAAAGATAGATGCAGCTAACTGAGACAAGTATGTGTTGAAGTTAGCTGTAACGGTTGGCTTTAACGAAGGACTTTGGAGACAGGAAATAACAGCTTTAGATGCAACGTTTATCAGAGAAGTTTTACTTAGCTTCCGGCTTATAGAACACTGGTTCCCGAGATTCCTCAGAGGCAGATTATCCTGCATGGATAGAGTTCAGCTTTAGCCGTGGATGAGGAGAGGCGAAGGGAACTTGAAGTCTTCTATTCCGGTCCGGTAACAGCAGGTTTTCACAACTAAGTTGCAGCCGGTTCGTGAGTACAGAACGTAGTTCATTAATCCAGCCTCGATCAGCTGGTGCGGTCAGATTAAATAGGGAGACCGGGTCATGAAGGGGTGTGGCTAAGCTCCGTGGAACCAGGAAGTAAGGGGATATTATAGTTAAGGCATGACAGTATCCCCTCCTTAATGAGCAACCTCTGGGTGCTATTGACTTGGTTTAGAAGGGTAGCGTTTGTGAAACTGGGAAACTAATTTGTCAGCATGAACGTCAGAGGAGTTTTCCCATGTATCTTCATCAACTCCATATCCTTTCCATCTGATGAGATATTGTAAGGAGCCACGATGGAACCTTGAATCCAGTATACTTTGAATCTCGTATTCTTCTTCACCCTGGACCAGTATAGGGTCAGGAGAAGTAGTGACATTCCTTTGGAAAGGGTCAGGATGATGAGGCTTCAACAAGGACAATTGATTGGATCTTTGGCATACAGAACAAGATTTGACATAAGATTCGATAGTTTGGTCTTGACGAGGCCACCAACAGTATCTTTTAGACAATTCAAGGGTCCTTTTCATACCTGGATGACCTGCCAGAGGAGAATCATGAATAAATTCAAGTACTTTAATTCTGAAAGAGGGAGGTACATAAATCCGGTCTTTAAAATAGTAGAGACCGTTTTTCTTGGATAATTTCATTGATTTAGGAAGTTCAAGAGCATCTTCACTGAGACCTTTAATGTCGTCAATAAGAGAAGATAAGATTCCAATGACTTTAGGCAAAGGAGGTTCTTGAGGAGTTTTGTGTTGAGAAAGGACAGCTCCAATTGCAAATTCCGAAGCATCCGTTTCAAGGACATAAGGATATGAAGGATTTGGAAGTTGAAGGATAGGAGCTGTTGTAAACTTTCTCTTTAATTCACCTCTTAGAAAGGAAATAACCGAACAAACTTTAGTTCTTTCTGTAGGATAGGATCTAGGTTTCAAAGCAATTAAAAGTTTGCAAGAGTTGAGGAACTCCCTGTATCTTGAACGATCTCCATAGAACTTTTCAGGGTTACACACAGCAGGATCACTAGCCGAGTGCAGAGTAGTATGAGGAGTATGAGTTTGTAAATCTCTGATATAAGTGAGAAGTCTTTCATTAGTAACTTGCAGGTCTTGCACACTTTGGGCTAGTGCATTATCTCTTTGATGCAGCGTAGCTATAGTAGAATCGAAATCTGCTGGATCCATTACAATGGCTGGATTAATCTGTCACGTTTAAACATTTCATATGAAGGAACACAACTGCAGATTTCTTATAGTTCGAATATTTATTAGGAGTAATTGGTATTGACTTTAATTCCAATATACAGGTACTGTAGCATTAAGTATTAAACGATAAATGAAGTCCACAGTTATATGCACTGTAGCTTTAAGGAGTAAACGGAACTGAAGCAGCAAGAGTCCTTTAGTAGTATTAATTAATTAGATGATAAGAAGTTACAATAGCTGTTCCATAGACTTTAACTGAAGAAAGATAGATGCAGCTAACTGAGACAAGTATGTGTTGAAGTTAGCTGTAACGGTTGGCTTTAACGAAGGACTTTGGAGACAGGAAATAACAGCTTTAGATGCAACGTTTATCAGAGAAGTTTTACTTAGCTTCCGGCTTATAGAACACTGGTTCCCGAGATTCCTCAGAGGCAGATTATCCTGCATGGATAGAGTTCAGCTTTAGCCGTGGATGAGGAGAGGCGAAGGGAACTTGAAGTCTTCTATTCCGGTCCGGTAACAGCAGGTTTTCACAACTAAGTTGCAGCCGGTTCGTGAGTACAGAACGTAGTTCATTAATCCAGCCTCGATCAGCTGGTGCGGTCAGATTAAATAGGGAGACCGGGTCATGAAGGGGTGTGGCTAAGCTCCGTGGAACCAGGAAGTAAGGGGATATTATAGTTAAGGCATGACAGGATGGTGGTTAAGATGAAAACATCCTTTTTATCCCTGTACTTGAGTGCCAGCAGTTCATTCTGGCAGAGAGCGGCTGTTTCCCCCCTTTACATTTTTTTGTTCGCTAGAGCCTTTGGGAAACCTGTGCGACTCTTCCGAATAGTGCCACAGGCCACGGTCTCGAAGCAATACAACATTTGTAACAGTGGGATGCTATTATAAAAGTTATCGATGTATAGATGATAACCTTTATTAAATAGTGGCATTATTAAGTCCCAGACAATTTTTCCACTTGTCCCTACTGTATCTGGGCAACCTGGGGGATCAAGGTGGCTATCCCTTCCTTCGTATACACGGAAGGTGTATACGTAGCCACTGCCACTTTCACATAGTTTATAAAATTTGATCCCATATCGGGATCTTTTGGATGGGATATATTGTCTAAACCCCAGTCTTCCCTTAAACTTCATTAGGGACTCGTCAATGGAAATGTTTTTATTGGGGGTATATATAGCGGCAAATTTACTGTTAAAGTGGGCAATTAAAGGGCGTAGTTTGTAAAGAAGATTATACTGCGTATCACCTTTTGGGGGGCACTTGTTGTTATCACTAAAGTGCATAAATCTTAGTATGTCTTCATATCTTTCCCTTGTCATTGTCTCGGCAAAAATAGGAGTATTGCAAATAGGATGTTTAGCCCAATACATCCTAATTGTGGGCTTTTTAATTAGCCCCATTAACATGGTCAGTGCCCAGAATTGTTTCTGGCACACTGGTTGGGTACCATCTCTCTTTCCTAGAGATAAGAGAGTCTGGATTGCGTGCCAGATATTGCTCCGCATAGAGATTAGTCTGGGTGACTATCTCCCCAAAAATCTCATCCCCCAAGAACAGCTGCATAACATCCAGCGCACTATAGGCAGACAGGTCCGCCTGTATGCCAGGATTGGCTGTAAACACTGGGATGTCTGGGGAAAAATTATTAGGGGGTACCCAGTCATCTGCGCCATGTTCAGCATTAGGGGAATCGTCGATTTCCCCTGATGGTCCTGCAGGATCTGGCACATAGTCCATGTCCCCTGCATCCCCTGCGTCACTCCCTGCTTCACTCTCTGAGGCAGTGTCAGTCGCCTCTGAGTCGGCCGCTAACAGGGCATAAGCCTCCTCCGCGCTATACTTTCTAAACATTGTTAATACAGCTAACCCACCAAAATAACTAAATCACAAATTAATAAAATCAAATAATAAAATTTAACCCCTTAGGGTTACAAAAAAAACTAAAAATTAACCCTTGAAAGTAAAAAAAAAAAATAGATCACAGTAGAGTACTGTGACCTGTATATTGATCACTGCTAGCAGTGATCAAGCAGCAGGGAAAGGGTTAGATTTTTTTTAACTACAGGGAAAGGAATTTTATACTTTATAAGTACTTAGCAATAATGCAGGGACACAATGTAGCACCGATCCGTCTCTCTCCACTTCACAAACCCACACGAGGTGGAGGGAGGCGGATCAGATATCCCAGCAGCATTGTGACCGCTGTGACTGGCTGTCACAGCGATCACATGGGCTGGGATATCCGGATTTGCTGCTGCTGGTCTGCCCCTGACTCGGAGGGACTCAGCAACAGCATTAACCCCGCGATCGCCGGCACTGCGCGATCGCGGCGTTAATTTTAACGCGTGACGGACGAGGTCCGTCACTCGTCATTAACGCATTCCCCTGAGTGACGGACCTCGTCCGTCACTCGTCGTTAAGGGGTTAATAAATTATTCCCATATTACAAAATATAACTCACGTGATAGACATTAAGTGACATAATGCTGAACTCCTCTTGCACTAATGTCTTTTCTCAAGAGTTTCTATTAACCAATACCTACACTTTTGGTAGACTTTGGGTGAGTTTAACAAGCACAAGTTCCCATTGAGTTCCTACTCATGATGGGGTTGTGAAGCAACAAAATAAGACAAGCAAATACAGGTAAAGGTCCAATTTTTGCAGAGACTTCACCATCCTTCTCAGTCCATGACTGTGTCATTGGTGGAGGTTTCCTTAAACCTTTTAGGTTATCAGTTTGTTGATATGAGGAATACATCACACCATGCTGCAGCCATCTCAACACACAACCTCAAGTTCTGGGGTTTCTGCTAAAGGAGGGGATTCACTGGACTATGCAGATAGACTTTAGCCAAAACATTGCAGTGGAATTCTTTTCTTTGAAAACGTAAGAGATTGACTTAAAACTACTGTCTGTCTGGTAGTATGCACTTGTCTTTTCAAAAGGCCTAACAATGTACTGACCTATAGGGATGTGCATGGGCAAAGAATTTGGTTTGGTTTGGAAATTCGGGTAAGTAAAAAAATTTGTCTGCTTTGGCAATTCGGACCAATGGCATTCGGTTTGGCACTTTCGAAATACGGAACTTCGGCAATTCGGAACTTCGGCAATTCAGAACATCAGCAATTCAGAACTTCGGCAATTCGGAACTGTCTGAATGCATGAAATGAATTGACAAACAATATATTTGAATAAGACAAACAATATATTTAGGAAACTAAATTCAAATCTATCTGCCCGCCAAGGATATTTTCAATGATGTGTGGTTGCTCTGGCACCAATGGAAATTAAACCATATCTAAGAGCCAATGTTCATTATAATATCAGATAACCTAATAGGTCTTAGAGTTCTAGTAACAACCTAACATTGCTACAATAGGATACCTAACATTGCTACAATATTCAGAACAAGTTTAACCCTCTCATGTGGGCTTTTGTACTTTGCTATGTCCTTTGTGTGGCCTCTGGATTGAGTATCACCCCCAGTCCATCTTGCTGCATTGTCTATAAAATTTAGTATCAAATACAAAAATATAAGTCCTGCGCTCACTCCCATCAATCCTGGGTGGCATCAACGACCACAGTACACATCAGCCGCAATAGATACAGTAAAAACAAAAGAAAAAGTTACCTGCCCTCTCTCCTAAATCCTTATGTATATTTAAACAAATGGAGGTCATTTAGTTACTCCAATGGACATTGGAAGGAATTCCCGCCTGCCAATATCAAGGCAGACCCTCCTAGGCGGGTCCTACACTGACCTTTCACCTTGCTTCCTTGAGCTTGATGTGTACTGTGGTCATTGCTGTCACCCAGGAGTGATGCGAGTGAGCGCAGGACTTATATTTTTGTATTTGATACAATGCTGCCGCCCATTCCATGTGTTCCCTATTAAGGGTTAATAATTATATTGGGGTGTATATATAAAAAATACCCCTCTCTGTCTCATTAGAGATATCTTTGCCAGAAGCTCAAGGAAGCAAGGTGAAGTTCAGGGTAGGACCCACCTAGGAGGGTCTGCCGTGACGTTGGCAGGCGGATATTCCTTCCAATGGCCATTGGAGTAATTAAATGACCTCCATTTGTTTAAATATACAAATTGATTTAGGAGAGAGCGCAGGTAACTTTTTCTTTGGTTTTTACTGTATGTATTGTCTATAAAATTGACAACTGTTATCTCTGTATCAGCTATTATATTATTTTTGAGTCTGTTCAGAACCACTGTAATTACGGCTCAGGTTTGAGTCACTTATGTTAATTTTTATCCCCCTCCCCCTTTTTTTCTCTTCTATTCCCAACCTTATTTTATAAAACCACTAAAACCTTTAAATAAAAAAGGGAGCTGTACATAAAGGTTGTGCAGAGTCATGGTTTAAATCAAAGCTTTTCTATAAAGTCAATTGATAGTTCAACAAAAATACTTCTAGTTATGACCTTTTGATTTTGACAAAATATTTGTATTTTGTCAATTACATACTTACTGTATTGGGACCAATGGCACTTACAAAAAGAAACAGAATTTTAGAATATTAATAGTATTGAAAAGTATTACCAATTACTCTAAGCCCCATAACCAGTTTATTTGTTTGTAAAAGCTATTTAGTCGTTTGGATAGGAACATGCAACATTCCTGCTACTTTTAAGATTTTTAGTATTTATCTCAATGCTAGTACATGGTAGACTTGACATAGGCACTGTCGTTATTCGGCAGGTGTTAGTTTAAAATTACCTTAATAAGACTCGGACACCAGTTATTCTGTTGGAGTATAACGTCCACAGCTTTATTAAATTTCAAATAAATTAACAAATTTAGGGTCATTGTCATTTCTGACATTTTGTTACTATCCCCCCATACAATACCCCTGACAATGACCCTAGCACTTAAACAATAAATAACATTTCAATAACATTTAACTTATAACACACGGCCTACCAAAGAGGCCCCAACCAAACGTAACTGTAGGGGTGTACCCAGACACCCCTACCCCCTAGGTTCGTAGCCACCGAAGAGCTTGAACCTACCAACACTCTTATCCACCTGGCCTACTCCGGCCTAGGCCTTGGCCTATCCACTTCCAATTCCAGCCAACTTCCGACTTTACCATGCCCTGTTCCGCCATAGCACATGCCTTGACCCCTTAAGGACATGGGCGACCCCCACTACACAAAAACAGGGCCCTATCAATACCCTCCTGAAAACCCAGGTTCAGCAAGTCAGTCCCTACATCTGACAGATGAACCCCGTCTCTCCTGAAATAACCGGGCAACATGCCCTCCAACTCCCTGTGTCGGACAACTACTCCCCCCAAACGTCTAATAAATGCTGACATTGCCCTATTCACCTTGCCCCTGCAACGGGCTACCGCATCCAAGTCCCTAGCGTGCCTCCACGCAAATCGGGGGACCATCTCCGACCACACCACTACAACGCCAGGGACCAGCCCTACCAGCCGGTCCATGTCCCTCTTCATCCATCTCACTAACTCCCTCTGAGGGACAAGACCCAAATCATTCCCCCCGCCATGCAACACTACCACATCAGGCTTCGCCCCCCCATACACTTTCCTGAACAAAACACTGCTCAAACCTTGCCAGCTAAATCCCCTAAAACCAAACCATGAGATCGCCACCCGCTCCCGAGGAAAGCCCAGCTGTGTTCCGCTCCTTCTAGCTGCAGCTCTCTTCTGTGCCCAATACACGAACGAATGGCCGATCACCCACACCGTCCAACCTGAAATGAAATAAAAGTTAGTACTTCGTCGTCCAAACCATCGTCTCGTCACCACGCAAAATACTTAGCTTTCAAAATGTTTTTTTTTTTTTTTTGAACTTACACCAGCCTGTCTGGCCTCACATACGATCGGAAACGCAAGGATTCCCACCTACCAATCCTTTTTATCCTCTCGTCACCCAGACCTAACCTCGCCGCCTCTGTCGCGGCCCCTATACGGAATGAATGAGTACCAAACTGCATGGGCTCCAGGCCCATCTTCCCCAGTCCCATCCGGAAGACCCTGGTAAACTGGAAACGTGACAGCGCCGACCCGTCAGCGTGTACGAAAAAACAGCCCTTACCCTCTGGCCGGAGCGCTAAATAATTAGCGCCCCGCAACACCGGGCACACCTTGGACCCCGGAAACCCGTACAATACCACCGTGCAGCCTTTTCCAAAAACATCAGTTTTTGACTTGCACAATCTGATACTCACCCTGTCAGCGCTGACTACCACGTCTTCCTGCTGCAGCCCCCCAACCCCCGCCTTGTTCACACTCACCAGCTCGCCGACTCTAAACGCCCCAAAAAAGGCCCACACAAATGCACCTGCAAATAATTCAACCTCGAAAGGCGAGCGGCATATCGAGGGTAGCAGCTCCACTAACTGTTGAAGCATTCCGAAAGACACCGGCCGCCTCGAGTCAGCCGTTTTCTTCCCTCTCCTGAAGCCCTTGATAGCCTGCCGAACCAAGAAATGTTTAGTGACATCTTCCCACCCGTTGAACTTAAATAAAAAAGCCAGAGCCGACATATGTCTGTCGACCATGGCCGGCGAGGCCTGCTTAACAAACAATTGGCAAAGAATCCACAACAAAACATCCAGCCTCCGCTCCGCGGAAAGCTCCCCCCCTACCTGAAGCACCGTCTCCTCCCATACTTTCCAGACCTTAACATACGCCGACCAGGTGCTTGGCGCCAGCGACCTCCTTATGCACTCCCCAAGCAGGCCATCCCGAGTTGCCACATTTCGACTGGGCACACCTGCCCCACCTTCGCTGCACCAGGAGCCGCTTCCCAAAAACGTTCCCACTGTAAACGAGATAGAGCATCAGCCACCACATTCTTACACCCCGGAATGTGCCTAGCCTTAAACACAATGTTAGATGACATACAGAGCAAAACCAACCGCCGCAACAATCGCACCACCGGAGGCGAGCTAGCAGACAGGCTATTAATCGCCTGCACTACCACCATGTTGTCTGAATGAAATGTGACCCTCTTGTTGGCAAGCTCCTTGCCCCAGAGTGACACCGCGACCACCACGGGAAACAGTTCCAGAAACGCCAGGTTTCTGATAAGCGGGGATGACAACCACGTGTCCGGCCACCCCTCCGCGCACCATTCTCCCGCCAAATAAGCATCAAAACCAATACTGCCCGACGCGTCCGTAAACAACCCTATAGCCTCGGACGACACAGACAGCTCCCTAAAAAACACCGTTCCATTAAAATTGGTCAGAAAATGATCCCACACCTCTAGATCTTCTCTCATGTCGGCGGACACTCTAATATAGTGAGACGGTCGCCGCGCCCCGCTGGTTGCCTGAGCCAACCTCCTACAGAATATCCTCCCCATAGGAATGACCCTGCATGCAAAGTTAAGGCTCCCTAGAAGAGATTGCAAGCCCCTTAGTGTAACCTTCCTTGCCCTTTTTGCCGCGCCTACCACCTGTCGTAAAATCTGCAGCTTATCTACTGGCAACCTGCACTCACCGGCACACGAGTCAATCTCCAGACCCAAGAAACAAATGCACGTAGTGGGGCCCACTGTCTTATCCGCAGCTAAAGGCACCCCGAATGCATGCGACACCCACTGCAGAGTCCCTAGCAGCTGACCACACCTACCCGAATCACGAGGGCCGACACGTAGGAAATCATCGAGATAGTGCACCACCGATCCCCCCGCCGACTCTTTGCGCACCACCCATTCCAAGAACGTGCTAAACTTCTCGAAATAGGCGCATGACACGGAGCAACCCATAGGCAGGCACAAATCTACAAAGAACCCGTCCTCGAAATGACAACCCAAGAGGTGATGACAATCCGGATGGATGGGGAGAAGCCGAAACGCTGCTTCCACATCCACCTTCGCCATTAACGCCCCCCGACCCGCTCTCCGTACCAGCTCGACGGCTTTGTCGAATGATGTATAGGAGACCGAGCACAAGTCCGCGTCAATGTCATCATTCACCGAACCCCCTTTCGGGTGCGACAAATGATGAATCATACGGAATTTACCAGGTTCCTTCTTGGGAACCACACCCAAAGGGGATATCCGCAGATCCGCCAATGGCGGGGCCGCGAACGGGCCCGCCATCCTACCCAAGGAAACTTCTTTCAACAACTTCTCCCCAACCACCCCCGGATGTTCCATTACAGACTTAAGATTTGCGCTAACCCCACTCGGACCTTTTGCCTTGAAGGGGATCCGGAGGCCTTCCGTGAAACCCTTCCATAAAAACTCTGCATCCTGCTGACTATCGTATTGCCTTAGCCAAGGCAACATCACGTCGACCTTCACCGGGGACCGCCCCAGCGGTAGTCGCTGTAGCAGCGGTTCCTGTCGTACCTCCCCCTGTGCTACTCTTCCCTTTTTTAAAGCATCTACTGACCCCGTGGCTCCCGCCGCAACCGGAACACTCGTGTCTAAACCTACACGAAGCCCCCCATTTACACTGGCCCTCGTTAAACGCCCAGCAAAAACCTTTTTTCGGACCCGCCGACGCAGCGCCCCCAGTGGCCGCGCCGGCTGTCCCCTGAAAGGGAGCAGATTTCTGCGCCATCATCAGCCGCATCCATAGCGGCAGGTCCATCTGGTCCCACCGCATGGATGCATTCGCTGCTAGCCGTTGACGAAATTGTTCATCGTACTTCCACCATGCCAGCCCCCCATAAGTCCGGTACGCATCACCTATTCCGTCGAGATAGCAAAATAGCTGGGAACAGCAATCCGGACGCTTTTCGCCGATAACACTGGCCAAAATACAAAATGCCCGCAGCCAATTCCCAAAAGTCTTCGGGATCTTCCTATACTTACGCCTTTTTTCTTCCTCCTCCTTCTTGGCGTCCTTTTTGTCCTCCTCCTTGAGGTCTAGGAACTCCTCTAGGGGGAGAAGGGAAAAGATTTCCACGAACTCACCTTTCCATATCTTTTCCTTCACCTCCCCTTTTAAATGACAGCCAAGGGGACCCGCGAAGGACATGTGCACGTTTTGCCGCGCGGCCTCCGAGATGTCCCCAAAACCTGCCTCCTGCTCAGACGCCCCTTCCGTCGATTCCACCAGCGGAAGCGCGGTATTCGCGTCCCCACTGGCAACCCCCCCCGATAACGAACCTCTACTAGTAACTACCTTACCTTGGTCCCCGTCTGTGGCCCATACTCTACCAAACTGCTGTGACTCCCTACCTTCCTCTCAGGAGTCCAAGAAAGATTTCAAACAGCCTATGAGTGTGCCTGGATGTAATGCAGAGCTCGACTCACCACTGTTGCCCCCGGCCGCCTCAGGCCCAGGGGATGCCGTCCTTCCACCGGCCCTGACAGGCCCCGGAGCTTCCGCAAATCGCCGACTCCTGCATTCCTGGTCTCTCCTCGGAACCGCTGGCGTGTGACTCCGCGACCTGTAAGGAGACGATAACCTGGGCAGTCTGTTCGATCGGTCCCCTGCCCGCCCGTGCTCCCTACGCTCCTCCCTTCCGTCCCAGTCCCGGCTCTTCCTAGCCGCCCTACGGTCCCTGCTGACAGACCTCAGCCTCCGATCCCGGCCACTCCCATCTGAAGAACCGGATGCACTCAGCCGACTATTCCCCCTCCAATTCCTCGAAACGGACCTCCGCTGCCTGACTCCGCAACTGTGCCTGGAGTCGCTACGCCTGTCCCGTGACGGGCTCCTGTCCACACTCATCCGACCTCTGTCCGTGCACCTACTTCTGCTGTGCCTGGCGCTAGCGCTGCGCCGCTCTTCGCTCCTTCCCCTCCAAACACTAGGCCTCCTAGTCAGACCCCCCTGGGAGCTGCCTACCGGGCCCTCCCGCACTTCTCTGCCTCGCCTGCCTCCACCAGCTGTCATGGGCCCCGGCCCCTCCCCGCCCGGCTGGCCGCTACTCGTCAACTCCTGTCCTCCGCTGACCACTACTGCCTGACTACCAGAAGCATCCCTGGCTGTTGCCGCTCTCTTCGAATTGTGGCTGAGCTCGCAGCGTCCCCTCTCTCCTCCCTCCGTCCTGCTCCCCGACCTGGCTCTCGATAAGGCCGCCCTCTGTCCACTGCTGACCCGATCCCCTTGCTCCTGAGACGGGACCGCTAGTGAAGAGCCTGCAACAACACTCTCGCCATGACTCCCCAAACCCCCCCTGGTGTTCGACTCACCGCTTCCCGACAATCCGGCCTCCCTGGCCACCTGGCCGCTTCCCGACCCACTCTTCTCGACAGCTGTCCCGGAAACCGGCTCCGTTCCCGCTTTCCTGCCAACCGCAGATCCGCGGGGCGCCATCTTCCCCCGCGCTCCTTTCGCCGTGGCCTTCCTCGCCTGGCTAGCCGTCCCAGTGACCGGCGCCGCCTGCTTCGACAAACCGCTGCCGGAACCAGTCGCCATTTCCCTATCCTCTACCGACGGGCTCCTCCGACGACGAGGTGCGGGTGCCACACCCGGGCTGAGACGCTGCGGCGGCCTCGTCCTCCGTGTAGGCCTCCGCTCCGGCTCCCGGGAAGTTGCAGCAGCGCCGAGCTGCTGATGTAGCCACTCCATGCCCCGATCCTTGACAGCCGCTCGGACTCCCTCCAGGATTTCTTCTAACGATGCCATACCTGCAGAAACGAGAAAACAGAGGAAACCCACAGACCTGACAAAGAACAGGTGAGTGAATTTCTGTTAAAATGGCTCCTCTCTAAGATGGCCGCTATTTAACTTGCTCTTAGACCACCCCCACGCTGCATTACCCTAAGCCCACCCCCAATTCTTACCCTGCCCACTCTCTGGCCCTGTCAAGGCCCACTCCCCCTCTGCGTTGTTCCGTGGGCTTCATTATGGGGTTTATGTTTAACAATTATAAAAAAAAAAAAAAAAAATTATATACTCATTTTTTTTTACTGTCTTCATGCCTGTGAATAAACTTTTATGGGGTCACCTTCATGTAATTAATTTTTCTTTCCACTTTCTCAGGATAATTTTCATTTCGCTTTCTCAAGGAAATTCCGCCTCTCTAACTCAGTAGACACTAGTACGTACCATAGATAAGCAACAGCTTCCTGCGCAATAATGTATCCCTTAGTTCAGGAATCTTTGTACATCTCTATGATCTCATCAGTAAGGCTAAATACATGATGTGTAATTTTTCCAGCCTTAATGAATTCTATTGGACCACCAAGGGGAGTATCCTGGGGGATCTTAGAATGTGCATTGGGGTCTGGATTAATGTTTGAGGTTGATACTTCCTATTCTATGCACCTGTCACTTGTATTCCTTGTTTTGCTAGGTGTTTTTGCCAGTGGTGGCAGCCAATATGCTGCTGTCATTAATACGCATTCCTGTTCTGGTTCGCAAGCACCTTACCTGCCAGTAACCTCTTCAGGCTGTGTGGGCCTACACTTACAAATATCTTCCAATCATTCTAAAATAATTTTCTATAAATGTTTCTGTTACTACTGCTCTTCTTAAAGGGACATGCATAGCGTGAGGACGTCCAGCGTAGTTTAAAACACTTTTTGTGTTCTAAGAACAAGGAAGTCCCTCTAGTGGCTGTCTGATAGACAGCCACTAGAGGAGGACTTGACCCTGCAAGGTAATTATAGCAGGGTTAAAGGGACACTATAGTCACCTGAACAACTTTATCTTAATGAAGCAGTTTTGGCGTATAGAACATGCCCCTGCAGCCTCACTGCTCAATCCTCTGCCATTTAGGAGTTAAATCCCTTTGTTTATGAACCCTAGTCACACCTCCCTGCATGTGACTTGCAAAGCCTTCCATAAACACTTCCTGTAAAGAGAGCCCTATTTAGGCTTTCTTTATTGGAAGTTCTGTTTAATTAAGATTTTCTTATCCCCTGCTATGTTAATAGCTTGCTAGACCCTGCAAGAGCCTCCTGTATGTGATTAAAGTTCGATTTAGAGATTGAGATACAATTATTTAAGGTAAATTACATCTGTTTGAAAGTGAAACCCGTTTTTTTTTTCATGCAGGCTCTGTCAATCATAGCCAGGGGAGGTGTGGCTAGGGCTGCATAAACAGAAACAAAGTGATTTCACTCCTAAATGACAGTGAATTGAGCAGTGAAATTGCAGGGAAATGATCGATACACTAAAACTGCTTTATTTAGCTAAAGTAATTTAGGTGACTATAGTGTTCCTTTAATGTCATCTAGTGTTATTATGAGGTTTTCTTTAAAAGATGCAGAAGTCCAAAATTGACACTGCCTGTGATAATTCTCCTGAGAAGGAATGAATGTATGAGTATCATGTTGAAGCTGAGGGCCCGTCTAGTACTCTTCCAGCAGCTATCTATTTATGGACTAAGCAGTGGATCCAGGAATAAAAGAAAACAGAGCCACTATTTAGGTAATTTATATATACCGTATATACTCGAGTATAAGCCGAGTTTTTCAGCACATTTTTTTGTGCTGAAAAACCCCAACTCGGCTTATACTCGAGTCAGAGTCTGTATTATGGCAATTTGCATTGCCATAATACAGACAATGGGGGCTGTGGGGGCTGCAGAGAAATGTTACTTACCTTTCCTGCAGCTCCTGTCAGCTCTCTCCTCCTCCGCCGGTCCGTTCAGCTCTTCTGTCAGCTCACAGTGTAAATCTCGCGAGAGCCGCGGCTCTCGCGAGATTTACACTGGGAGCTGACCGAGGTGCTGAACGGACCGGCGGAGGAGGAGAGAGCTGACAGGAGCTGCAGGAAAGGTAAGTAACATCTCTCTGCAGCCCCCACAGCCCCCTCCTACACAGTGCCCATCCACTGGACCACCAGGGAAGGAGAGCCCCCCACCCTGGCCAGCTAGCAAGCAGGGAGGGGGGACAAAAAAATTATATATATTAATAATAATAAAAAAAATAAAAATAAAAAAATAATAAAGTAAAAAATAATAATAAAATAATAATAATAAAAAAATGTAATGAAACAAAAAAATATTAAAATAATAATTAAAAATAAAAATGCCCACCCCCCACCAAGGCTCTGCATCACACTCTGCATTACACACACACATACACACACTGCATTCATACACACACTGCACTCATACACACACACACACTGCACTCATACACACACACACACTGCACTCATACACACACACACACACTGCATTCATACACACACACACACTGCATTCATACACACACACACACTGCATTCATACACACACACACTGCATTCATACACACACACACTGCATTCATACACACACACACTGCATTCATACATACACACACTGCACTCATACACACAGCATTCTCATACACACACACTGGACTCATACACACAGCATTCATACACACACACAGCATTCATACACACACACTGCACTCATACACACACCCTGCATTCATACACACACCATTCTCATACACACACACTGCACTCATACACACACACTGCACTCATACACACACACTGCACTCATACACACACTGCACTCATACACACACACGCACACTGCACTCATACACACAGCATTCATACACACACACAGCATTCATACACACACACTGCATTCATACACACACCCTGCATTCATACACACACCATTCTCATACACACACACACTGCACTCATACACACAGCATTCATACACACACACAGCATTCATACACACACACTGCACTCATACACACACACTGCACTCATACACACACACTGCACTCATACACACAGCATTCATACACACACACAGCATTCTCATACACACACTGCATTCATATACACACTGCACTCATAAACACACTGCACTCATATACACACTGCACTCATACACACACTGCACTCATACACACACTGCATTCATTATATACACACACTGTAAATAAATATTCAATTAATATAATTTTTTTAGGCTCTAATTTTATTTAGAAATTTACCAGCAGCTGCTGCATTTCCCACCCTAGTCTTATACTCGAGTCAATACGTTTTCTCATTTTTTGGGGGGTAAAATTAGGGGCCTCGGCTTATATTCAGGTCGGCTTATACTCGAGTATATACGGTACTCTTTAATATGTGTGTTTTAATTTATAAGATGAATAAAGTTATTTTACTTGCCAGTAAGTCATGTACATGTGCAATCAATGTTCAACAGACTTTTAAGCTGGATGATATATAGCTTGCCCCATTATTATTGTTGTGAAATTGTGTCTCAGTATTTTTTGATAACATGCTGCATTTATCCTGCCATCAATTTCCACAAGATTCCCCTTGCGTTTACAGCTCACACTACCCAAAACATCAGTGAGCCACCACAATGCTTCACAGTGGGGATGGTATTTTTATCACTATAGGCCTTGTTGAACCCTCTCCAAAAATAGCGTTTATGGTTGTGACCATAAAGCTCTATTTTGGTTTCACCACTCCAAATTACAGTGTGCCAGAAACTGTGAGGTATGTCAAGGTGTTATCGGGCATATTGTAACCAGGTTTTTCTGTGGCATTGGCACAAGCTTCTTTCTGGCAACTCGACCATGCAGCAAATCACAAGTATCGTCATATTGAGCTCCTTTAAACAACCACACCGTCTTTTTCCAGAGCAGCCTGTATTTCTCCTGAGGTTACCTGTGGGTTTTTGGCAGTTGTGGCTGAAATCTTCTGGCAGTTGTGGCTGAAATCTTTTTTGGCCTACCTGACCTTGGCTTGGTATCCTTTTCCATCTTAAACATTACCTTGTTACGAAGGTCTTTTGATGGTTCTTTTTTGCTCCCCATGGCTCAGTATCTAGCCTGCTCAATGCATGCATATGAGAGCTAAGAAACTCATTAACTATTTATACACAGACACAAATTGCAATTTAAAAAGCCACAGGTGTGGGGAATTAACCTTTAATTGCCATTTAACCGGTGTGTGTCACCTTATGTGTCTGTAACAAAGCCAAACATTCAAGGGTATGTAAACGTTTGGTCACTATGTGATAATAAATGGCTTAATATGATCACTATCCTTCAATAAAATGTATTTTTTTGCGTGATCAGTCATATTTTCAAAATGTAACTATCTCTATCATCTAATGTTATCAGTGTGTCTGTCTCCCAACCATCTGCACTATACATTTGTATAAAGCTAGTCTTCTGCCAGCCGCCTATTTCCGCACTTTGCATCAGTGGACAAATGGTGGGCACTAGGCCAGGGAACTGATGTGCACAGAGAGTATATAAGCAATAATGTTTCCTTTCTAAGCATGGAAAGTACATTTGTTGCATAGATCTATACGAAAAATGCAGCCCTCTAATGAACCACAAGGAACGCCAATATTATCTTTTTAATCTCTTCAATAAGCGTTACTCTATTTAAGTAAATATCTCCCTAACGTGTTAGGAATGAGTAGTTTATCACTCTATAGTTTTAATATATAAACGTGTGTCCTATTTCTCATTACAAAATAATTGGAACAGCCATGACCATCTTTTAAAAAAAGTTCCCAAATCTTGTTGATGTAATTTGTGGTAAAATTCAATTTATCTCCTCTATGTAAGATCTTACTGCCTTGTGATGTGACGCACATTGCCTTCCCCTTGGCTGAAACATCCATCTGCTCTCACCATACATGACAGAATGTTGGCACTCTGAGCAATTATTTGCATGGTACTGGTGGAGGTGGGGGTATACCCATATCTTACTTTGCAGCTTACATTTATACGTTACTATCTTTATGACGTAGTTAATTTGATATTATACTATATTTTATAATTTTATATTTCTCTCTTGGCTTCTATGCTGTCCACTAGCCAGGCCTAGAACTTATTTGCCACTGACTGACAAACACACTTATTTGGCACTGACTGACAAACACACACACAGGCAGATACTGACACTCACGGACACTCACTGACACTCACGAAAACTCACTGACACACACAAAGGCAGACACTCACTGACACATTCACACACATACTCACTGACATTCAAACATTCACTGACAGACAGACACAGACTGACACACACACTCACTGACACACAGACTAAGACATCTCCCTGGGGTCCAGTGTGGAGCAGCTCCTCACTCCTCCAGCGCGCTGTTTAGTATGCCGGGGACGGAATGAAGTCATATTCCGTCTCCCGGCATCACAGAGGGCGCACGAGGGAGAAGTGAGGAGTTGCAAGAACAGCCTCCCTCGCCGCCCACAATAGAGCAGCCTGCCTCCTGTCCCTGGTATTTCTTGGCAGAGCAGGCACCTGCCATCAAGTTAAGCAGGTACCTGCTCTGCCTTACCTAGCAGAGCTTCAGGAGCGCCCTAAGGTGGCCAGATGGCCACCACCTGGTCCCCCGTGACAGGGTTCCAATGGACGCCCCCAGTTTCAGGCACCTGGAGGATCGGCCCGGTGCTGGGGAGTGGGCGGCTCAAGAGCCGCTTGCCAGTGCTGGGGACCCAGACAGGGGGAGCCCACCAGGAAATATCCCGGTGGGCGCCCCCAGTAGGCCGGTGCCCTAGGCGAATGCCTAGTTTGCCTAATGGTGGCGTCGGCCCTGATGCTGAGTCTGTCAATACATGGATTTATATGTGAATTGCAAGTGTTTTTCTTCTTTTTTTTTCTAAATAAATGCCATGGTGTATTTGTGTGAAGTGTCTGTGTGTGATTTCAGGGATGTATTTGTGTAGAGTATGTGTATATACACCCATCTCCCTTTCAACATCACATCTACTCACCCATGCCACTGTTTATGTGAACTTTCCTCATGCATGCCACTTCTTCTACGTACATACATGCCCCCTTTCTTTATGCCTCTCCTGCCACCCATCCATGCCCTCTTCCAACCGCTTCTTCAACCATCCGAGCAACCTTCCTACATTTCTTTTCCTTATCCATGCCCTCTCATTTCCATCCGTCTTCTGCAAGGAGGCTAGTGGAAGTTTAGAGGCCTGTCATCGTTACATAGTAAGACAGGCAGAACATATGATCAACTCCATTCAATGTCAACCTTTCACACATCTGTATTATTGCTTTTGATACAAAACACAGTAAAGAAAAAACAATTTGATTTGTAATTTTGACAAACGAGGGTAAAAAAAATATTTTAAAAGATCTGTCATATTACTCCTTAGATAACATGCTATTTCTCCTTAGATAACAAGCTATATACAGTTGCAAGAAAAAGTATGTGAACCCTTTGGAATGATATGGATTTCTGCACAAATTGGTCATAAAATGTGATCTGATCATCATCTAAGTCACAACAATAGACAATCACAGTCTGCTTAAACTAATAACACACAAAGAATGAAATGTTGCCATGTTTTTATGGAACACACCATGTAAACATTCACAGTGCAGGTGGAAAAAGTATGTGAACCCTTGGATTTAATAACTGGTTGAACCTCCTTTGGCAACAATAACTTCAACCAAACGTTTCCTGTAGTTGCAGATCAGACGTGCACAACGGTCAGGAGTAATTCTTGACCATTCCTCTTTACAGAACTGTTTCAGTTCAGCAATATTCTTGGGATGTCTGGTGTGAATCGCTTTCTTGAGGTCATGCCACAGCATCTCAATCGGGTTGAGGTCAGGACTCTGACTGGGCCACTTCAGAAGGCGTATTTTCTTCTGTTTAAGCCATTCTGTTGTTGATTTACTTCTATGCTTTGGGTCATTGTCCTGTTGCAACACTCATCTTCTGTTCAGCTTCAGCTGGTAGACAGATGGCCTTACGTTCTCCTGCAAAATGTCTTGATAAACTTGGGAATTCAATTTTCCTTCGATGATAGCAATCAGTCCAGACCCTGATGCAGCAAAGCAGCCCCAAACCATGATGTCCCCACCACCATACTTCACAGTTGGAATGAGGTTTTGATGTTGGTGTGCTGTGCCTCTTTTTCACCACACATAGTGTTGTGTGTTTCTTCCAAACAACTCAACTTTGGTTTCATCTGTCCACAGAATATTTTGCCAGTACTGCTGTGGAACATCCAGGTGCACTTGTGCAAACTGTAAACGTGCAGCAATGTTTTGTTTGGACAGCAGTGGCTTCCTCTGTGGTATCCTCCCATGAAATCCATTCTTGTTTAGTGTTTATTGTGTTATTAGTTTAAGCAGACTGTGATTGTCTATTGTTGTGACTTAGATGATGATCATATCACATTTTATGACAAATTTGTGCAGAAATCCATATCATCCAAAGGGTTCACATACTTTTTCTTGCAACTGTATCCTTGAATATTTTGGTTTTCTACATATTTTGTGTTTCTTTAATGTTTGTACTGTACTATTAAAAAAAAGCACATTGTATATACATTGTATTTGATTCTTACAACTCAGTTAGTGTAAGTCTAAGGATCTCTGCTTGCCTGGAGTTCCCATTACTATCCCATTTTATATTTGAGGTCACTATAAAGAAAGCTAGCCATTATCAACTGTTACAAGAGCAAATAAGTTAAATAATCATGCAGTTTCATAGCTGGTAAAGGGTTACTTCAAGCATTTTAGTTTGAAATGCTGCAGATACAGAGTTGAAGCCATTGCTGTTGGAGGTGTAACTGCACCTCCAGCAATGTCATTAGCAAGACCAGAAGAGTTCCAGGCCGGCTAATGTGAATTCTGTGCATATCTGGTGTCTGGCGTCAGCACCCAAAGCATGCTGGCAACATACAATCAATGGTAGCACAGACCCCTCCTCCATGCCGCCCAAGATCTCCTCTCAGTCCCATAATATCTATCAAGTATATCTATTTTGCTAATGTAGAAGTAACTGACACATGGGTTCCATAATCTCCTGATGTACCACAAGGTAATGTGCTCCCATATAATTCTAATTATTGCAATAAGGCTGCTTATCCTTATTAGTATTTAATATACTTAAAAGCTTTAACTTTTTCTAGCTGATGGTACCATTTGAAAGATGCATTAGGCTGTTATTTTGAAGCGATCCTCATATTTATATTTAATGGATTCTTGTGGGAAAATGCAGCAGAAATCAGATGAACAAAGTATATTATGTTAATAGTCATGTAATGATAAATGCATGGAGGATAAGCAGAACATGTCTAAGATAGTTCTACAAAAATGTACTTCTCAATATGTAGGAAGCAATTATATACACGCACTGTCAGAAAGAGAAATAAAAATACAGTTTCTGCAAAGATCGCACCCCCACACTGACCTTTCCTCTTATATGGTGGTGCTACGGGGAGAAGAAAAAGTTAAATATACATACCTAGCTCTCTTTCTTTTTGGTGCTACCATGTCTTGTACCACTTTGACACTACTGCTGCCTCTGTGGCTCCATCTCAAGATCCTAGTGGATCCATCTGCAACCTCTACTGGTGTACTCTTTTTTATGTTCAAGACTACAAACCAGGTTGCATGGTATTCCCCATAGATAGGGATGCCATATCCACCATGTTGTCCAGGACCTGATGTAACGAACCTTCTGTATCCAGAGTAATACGTTTGCCTGCAGTCTCAGTAAATGCCACAAGGTTCGTTTGATTATAGCGCTCTAGCTGTCGCATACTCAAACATCAGTCGGGATTTGATGAAGGGTACAAAAGGAATGTTTTAGTATGGCCAAGTGGCCTGCTTATATAAACAGACCCCCAGCATAGGGTCTCCAGTAAAAAAATAGGTAAGCCCGCCCAGGTGTCTCTGTGTCTGGGAGATACGTGAGTTTGTTTTGCTTAAACTAATTATCTTCCAGGCACTCGAGGCACAGTACATATTACACAAAACACCCCCAAAACACATACAATATAACCCCCATAAGTCTTACATCTCCAGATAGCCCAGATCTGAGCACCCAAGTTGTCCAAATAGCTCTCAGATCCCGATAGTGTAGGGCCGAATAGCCACTGGGATAAAGTTTGACCGATCGCACATATAGTTGCTGCCCAAAATAGTTCCATAAGAAAAAAGGTAGTGGCCGGTTAATCTTTGGGAGTTCCTATATTAAATCAAACAAAGGGTCCCCCTGGCTCGTAGGGAGTGAATGTTACCCTCGTTCAGGAGTGTCTTTTCACCAAACAGCGCTCTCCTGGCTTGTCTGTGAGAGAACAGGCGATGGTACAAAGTTCCCGGGGTTCGTGGCTTAAGGTATCTGTCCTAGAGTTCCACACACTTGACGACCTTGTACAGCTGCCTGCGTTTGGGAGACAAAATGTCTGCCATTTGCCAGAACACGTGTTTTCCGTTATACGATTGGCGGCCACCCAGAAAGATTACTTAAATTTGTGGTTTCTTTGAAGATAATGAGCCAGAGGGGGGTTGGTGTTTGGTAGGTAGAAGTACTAAACCAAGGGAAAACAACTTGAGCTTGATAAAATGACCATGGTTCAAGGGCAGTTCATCACACATGGCCTTAAAGGGGCTACGGTGTGGTCCCACGCGGCCTTCCTCAACTCGGAGCATGGGGATATGCATTGGAGAAGATATAGGATATAGGGAGATGTGCTGGAGGGAATGTGAGGACTTCAGCAGGTAGATTTTAGCAGGTGTTGTGGCCAGCCCTGTGTCTCTGTACCCAGGCATTGCAGAGCAGTAGATACATTCTAAATACTACAGTCCAGCATTTTCATGTGCTACCAATCAACTTAAATTGAGGAGAGTCACTGGAAGCAGTTTGATATCTCTAACACAATATGACCATATGGTAGAACTGAATATTTGTTTGCTGTGATTTTAAGTATCCTTATAACATTTAAATTTGTATTATCTTAATCTATCTTTTAGTACATTTCACATGCAATTCTTGCTAATTTGTTCCTGTTTCTAAATGTATTTGATTAGCTGACTCAGTATTAAGGTCTACAGTAGTTAATTAAACAAAGTCTTCAAATGAGATTATACACAAGCAAGGGCATTAGGGAGCATAGCCTAGTACCAGGCAAACCCTCGCGTTTGTATTGAATGCTATTGTTCAAGGGTACATATAGTACAAAAGCAAACACAAGTTGTACATATTTGAATATAAAACAGTTCCTTTTACAATATCTAATATTTTCTTTAATCAGATGCATATAAACCCTGTTCCAAATTATTATGCAAATTTTTTTTTCTCATTTACCTAAATAATTGATGTAAATAACAGTCAGCATAATTCTCATGTTATCAACTATTAAGAGTACAATTAAAATTTTATTGAACAAACCTCCTAATGATAACATTTTGTTTAAAACATTAAAAACTTACAATGCACTGTTTCAAATTATTACGCACAGTAAGTTTCAAAACACTTTATAGGTTGTAAAGAACTGAAAATTGTCATTTGTTGTGTTTGCAGCATATTTACTGAAATCAAAAGCTATTTCAATCAAACTTATAATAACATTTTAACTTTTTAAACATTTTAACAGGTCACGTTACATTTTAACATAGGACCCCTTGTTTGATAGCAGCTTCACAAGTCTTGCATCCATTGAACTTGTGCCTTTTTGGACAGTTTCTGCTTGAATTTGTTTGCAAGATGAGATGCATAGATCTTTTGCTTGAGGATGCTCCAAAGGTTCTCAATAGGATTGAGGTCAGGGGAGGATGGAGGCCACACCATGACTTTCTCTCCTTTTATCCCCATAGCAGCCATTGATGCAGAGGTATTCTTTGCAGCATGAGATGGTGCATCTCATGAAGATGATTTTATTACGGAAAGCATAGTTCTTCCTTCTGTACCAGGGAAGAAAGTGGTCAGTCAGAAACTCCACATACTTTGCAGAGGTCATCTTTACACCTTCGGGGACCCTAAAGGGGCCAACCAGCTCTCTTCCCATGATTCTGGCCCAAAACATGACTCCACCATCGCCTTGCTGATGTCGCAGCCTTGTTGGAACAGGGTGGCCATCCACCAACCATCCACTACTCCATCCATCTGGACCATCCAGGGTTGCACGGCACTCTTCAGTTATCAGGACTGTTTGAAAATTAGTCTTCATGTATTTTTCTGCCCAATGCAGCCGTTTCTGCTTGTGAGCATTGGTTAGTGGTGGCCAAATAGAAGGTTTATGCACAGTTGCAAGACTCTGGAGGACTCTACACCTTGATGTCCGTGGGACTCCAGAGGCACCAGCAGCTTCAAATATCTGTTTGCTGCTATGTAGTGGTATTTTAGCAGCTGCTCTCTTGATCCGATGCATGGATCTGGCAGAAATCTTCCTCAATGTGCCTTTATCTGCACGAACCCGTCTGTGCTTTGAATCAGCCACAAATCTCTTAATAGTGCGAAGATGACGATTACGTTTTCGTGAAATATCTAATGTTTTCATACCTTGTCCAAGGCATTGAACTATTTCACTCTTTTTGGCAGCAAAGAGATCCTTTTTCTTCCCCATATTGCATGAAAATGGTGCTCTGCTTAATAATGTGGAACACCCTCCTTTAGTAGTTTTTCCTTAAATTGGGCCCACCTGGCAATCTAATTATCACAGGTGTCCGAGATTGTTTTCAGTGATCAAAAGAGCCCTGAGACACAATGCCATCCATTAGTTAAACTGAAAAACAAAATATTTAATCTTTGTGACACTTAAATATAATTTGCATAATAACTTGGAACAGGGTGTAAGTCTATTTACTGAAGACCACATTTTGACCAGATGGATATAGTTAGAAAGAAATGAACAAATTCATGGACTGGATTGGCAATACACATATTTACTAAAGACAGTTCTGGTTGGAATTCAGTCATCCTGCATCATCCGTATACATGTATAGTGTGAACTTTAATAACTAGAGAAAATGTATCTCGTAGTATGCACATTCACAAATGATCATTCACTTGCTTTTTGCAAGTAAGCAAAAATAGTAAACTATATGCAGTGCGCTGTTCCTCCTGGCTAATAGTTAGAAGACCCCACTCACCACCCATGATTGGTGGCTTGGAGGATACAGATGTCGTCCCTCTTTCTATACTGTAGCTCCCCTTCTGCCCACTTGGAAGCAGAGGGGGGAAATAGCATAATCCCCATATTGTATTATTGAACCCCTACCTGCTGGCCTCGAGTGTGGGTAGGGAGTGGAGAGGTCACATTAAAGAAATTTAGCCTCTCTCAATGCCCATGGGGCACCAGTGCCAGTTCCCCTCCCAATAATTTACTGTTTATGGTTAGATGGGGGTCATATTACCTAGCCATAAAAGTGGTGACAATACTTTGGTATCTAACTATCACCCGATATCATTGCTCCCTGTATTGTCAGAAATTTTGGAAAAATGCGTCCACACGTAACTATGTAAATATTATCAACGATAAAATTATCTGACCCTTGATCAATCAGGCTTTCATCCAAATCACTCAACTTTGACTGCCCTCTTAAAAGTTTGCAATGACATCCAAATTGGGAGGTACAAGGAAACTTAACTGGAGCTATTCTCCTTGATTTTGACAAGGCCTTTGACACAGTAGACCATGGCACTCTTTTGCAAAAATGTAAAATTCAGGCATTGGTTATCGTCCTCTAACCTGGTTTCAATTGTATGTTTCAGACCGATTGCAATATGTGGCCATTTCTGATAGCTCTTCCCTCCCTCTTCCAGTCACGTGTGGTGTTTCCCAAGGCTCCATACTCGGCCCCCTGCTATTCACATTATTTAAAAATGATCACTGTATTTTACGCTCGTAAACCCAAGCTACCACAGCTTGAGGCTGGTCTCCAAAACCAATTTACAGAGGTAGAAAAGTGGATAGCAGATAACAAACTCTTCCTGAACACTGACAAAACTGTTACAATGATCTTTGGAACTGTACCTAACTTACACACACACTACAACGTAAACTACAAAATCAACCACTGAGTATCAGAACAAATTCAAATAGCACACTGACAGCAGGCTGCTCTTTTAAATATCTAGGTATGTTGCTGGACACCAATCTATCCTTTGGCCTTTACATTGAAAAAATCTCTTCAAAACTTTATCCAAAACTAGGTGCCCTGTACAGAAACAAATCCTGCCTAAGCACTACAGTAAGAAAACAGATGCTAATGCCGGTCATTGATTATGGGGATGTAGTGTATGCACCCGCACCGCAAACCCACCTTAATAGACATGTGCAATTCGTTTCGGGCTGAATATGTGTCAGGGTACCTGTGGTCTCTACCTCCGAAAGAGGTAGAGACTTAGCTGTTCCTCCATCCAGACGGTCTGATGGCTCCCTTCCCCGCGGTCTATCCGGTCATGCTAGGCCGGCCGCGAGGGAGTGACTGCCTTTTACAGCATCTAGGCAGGAAGTAGTCATCAGGACACTCCCCCGGAACGACCTGTCAGTCAATTGCTGCAGGACCAATCAGGATGCCTCGGAGGCGTGGTTACTGCTCTGAACAGGGTATTTAACAGAGCTTCTTTCATTAGCTCATTGCCCTGTCGTGGTTCTAGCTTGTTCTAGTCACTCAGTGCTTGTGTATTCTATTATCCCTTTTGGTTTTGACCCGGCTTATTTACCTGACTCTGCTTATCTCTGTTACCCTTGATTCGGCTTGTCTCTCGCTTACCTGTCTTCTGTTACCCTCGACCTCGGCTTGTCTTTGACCATTCTATACTGTACTACTTACGTTAGTCCGGCCATTCTAAGGTCCGGTATACGTATCTGGCTACTGTTTGTACTCTGCGTGTTGGATCCCTGTCCCGATCCTGACATTACGACAGGGCCAATGGATCCTGCAAGTACAAACAGTCAGCTGGCTGCTCCTGATCCTAGGTTTGAAGCCATGGATCACAGAATGGATCAGATGGCGCTTGCGCTACAGGCTCTATTAGCTTGTGCCAATAACCCACCAGAGGAGATACGTAATACCCCTGTTTCTCCTGTCGGTTCAGGTCTAGAGGTAGCCACAGTGGGTGCTTCTTCTCACATTACCCCCCCAGTACGCTATGGTGGGGCTCCTGAGAAGTGTCGTGGTTTTTTAAACCAAATTAGTATCCACTTTGAATTGCAACCTCGCTCTTATCCTACAGATAGGGCAAAAGTAGGATTTATTATCACCCTACTCATTGAGAAAGCTCTGAGATGGGCCAACCCACTATGGGAGAACGATAATCCATTAGTTTATAACTATAACGCATTTGTAGCTGCTTTTAGAAGAACATTTGACCCTCCAGGTAGAAAGGTTAATGCAGCCAGATTACTGTTGCGCCTGAGACAGGAGAACCAAACACTGGTGGATTATGCACTAGAGTTCAGGTCTTTGGCGGCAGAAATCAAGTGGAATGAGCAGGCGTATATGGATGTATTTTTGAATGGCCTATCTGATGTAATCCTTGATGAGGTTGCTACCAGAGAACTCCCTGAGAATTTAGAGGATTTAATTTCATTCATCTCTCGTATAGATGAACGTGTAAGAGAGAGACAGAACACTCGAGAGAGGAACCAGAGACCTTCTTTTAGGTTAGCTCCCGCTGTTCCAAGTCCTGACTCCACGATATCTTTGCTTACTGAACCTATGCAGATAGGGTATACCCGCCTCTCTGAGGAGGAAAGACAGCACAGGAGAAGAGAGGGTTTGTGTATGTATCGTGGAGCAAAGGGTCATTTACTCTCGAACTGTTCTAACCGCCCGGGAAACGCTCGCACCTAAGTCTCTCTAGAGGACAGGCCTTGGGTGTTTCTATTTTGTCCTCTACTCCTGATTATAAAGATCACAGGCTTCTGCTACCAGTTTCCTTAACTTGGGGGAAGGAAGTAGTAAGGGCTATGGCATTGATAGATTCCGGTGCTGCTGAGAATTTTATCGACCAAGCCTTTGCTAGTAAGAACAATTTCCCATCCCAGCTAACGGAGACACCTTTGGCCGTTGAGGCCATAGATGGTAGACCACTACTAGACCCTGTTATCTTTCGTGAGACCATACCCATTAATTTAAATGTTGGTATCCTACACGTGGAGAATTTATCTCTTATGCTCATTTCGTCTCCTTCCGTTCCCATAGTTCTGGGGTACCCATGGTTGAAAAAACATAACCCTATTATCGATTGGGAGTTAGGAGAGATACTCTCGTGGGGCCAGGGCTGCCAGGATCGGTGTTTGTGCAAGGTTTCTCCATTAGCTAATATTAACATACCGGAGAATCCTACTCAGTCCACAGAAAGACAAATACCAGACCTTTACCTAGACTTAAGGGCAGTATTTGACAAGAAGAATGCCGATTCTTTGCCTCCACACAGGTCATTTGACTGTAAGATTAAGCTTCTACCCGGCACTATGCCTCCGAGGGGCCATGTATATCCTTTGTCTGTTCAGGAAAACTCGGTTCTAGAGGAGTATATTCGGGAGAATTTAGAAAAGGGATTCATCAGGAGGTCTTCTTCTCCGGCCGGGGCTGGGTTCTTTTTCATTAAGAAGAAGGATGGCACGCTGAGACCTTGTATCGATTACCGAGGCTTGAATAAAATAACTGTCAGAAATGCCTATTCTATCCCACTGATTACCGAGTTATTTGATCGTCTTAAGGGCTCCAAAATCTTCACCAAGTTAGATCTCAGAGGGGCTTACAATTTGGTGAGAATCCAGCAAGGTCACGAGTGGATGACGGCATTCAATACCCGGTATGGCCATTACGAATACACTGTTATGCCATTTGGACTATGCAATGCTCCTGCAGTATTTCAAGATTTGATTAATGAGGTACTTAGGGAGTTTCAGCATGATTGTGTTATTGTTTACCTGGACGACATACTAATACACTCTAAGGAGATTGAGACTCACCATAGACAGGTCAGAAAGGTATTACACAAGCTGCTGCAACATGGTCTATATTGCAAATTGGAGAAGTGCAGTTTTGATCAGTCTCAGGTAGACTTTCTTGGATACGTGATTTCTGGGGAAGGTTTTAAAATGGATCCTGTAAAACTTCAATCTATTTTAGACTGGCCCTTGCCCAAAGGACTCGAGGCTATCCAAAGGTTTATTGGTTTTTCCAACTACTATAGGCGCTTCATTAAAGGATACTCCTCTATCATTGCGCCTATTACCAATATGACCAAACAAGGGGCTGATACTAAGTTCTGGTCTAAGGAAGCTCTGGGTGCTTTCAAGACTCTCAAGGAACTTTTTGCCTCGGCTCCCATTCTAGTCCATCCTGATACGACTCTGCCTTTCTTGCTCGAGGTCGATGCCTCTGAGACAGCAGTTGGGGCTGTTCTGTCTCAAAGGTTAGGGGTGGATAAACCGTTACACCCTTGTGGTTTCTTCTCTAAGAAATTTTCTGGGCCTGAGAGCAGATATGACATCGGGGAAAGGGAACTGTTAGCAGTCATTAAAGCCTTAAAGGAGTGGAGACATTTGTTGGAGGGGACCCTACACCCTATTACGATTTTGACGGACCACAAAAACTTGTCCTATATTGGGGAGGCTAAGCGCTTATCCTCTAGACAAGCTCGTTGGTCCTTATTCCTGACTCACTTCAATTATGTACTGACTTACAGACCTGGTTCTAAAAACTCTAAAGCCGATGCATTATCTCGCCAATATGAACCTTCTACTGTACCTGAACCAGTTCTTTCTTCTATAGTTCCGAAATGCAATATCATTGCTAATACGAATCTCAGGATTCATTCTCCATTACTGGCCGAGATCATTAAGTTGCAACATCTAGCACCTAAACAGACTCCTGCGGGCCGTCATTTCGTTCCTCCTGCTCTTCAACTGGAACTTTTACAGTGTTTACATAATAGCAAGATGGCGGGACATCCTGGTATTCGCAAAACTTACGCGTTGATCTCTAAGGACTTCTGGTGGCCTGCTTTACGGAGGGATATTGAGGAGTTCATCGCTGCATGTGAAGTTTGTACTAAAACCAAACAACCCCATACGCTTCCATGTGGATTCCTGCAACCCTTGGAGGTTCCAGAAAAACCATGGTCCTGTTTGGCCATGGACTTTATTGTCGATCTACCTATCTCTAAAAGACAGACTGTTATCCTCACCGTGGTTGACAGGTTTACTAAGATGGCACACTTCATTCCCCTGCCTAAACTCCCGTCTTCTCCCGAATTGGCAGAGATATTCGCTAAGGAGATTTTTCGCCTACATGGGATACCCTCTCAAATTGTATCGGACAGAGGCTCCCAATTTGTTTCCCGCTTTTGGAGGTCCTTCTGCTCTCAACTTGGTATTAAATTAAACTTTTCTTCTGCCTATCATCCTCAGTCTAACGGAGCTGCTGAACGTACCAACCAGAAAATTGAACAATATTTACGATGCTTTGTTTCTGAACACCAGGATGATTGGGTCGGTTTGATTCCTTGGGCGGAGTTTGCACACAACAATCTCGTTTGCGATTCTACTCATTCAAGCCCCTTCTTCATGAATTATGGTTTTCATCCGTCTATTCTTCCTTCGGATTCTCCTTCCCAGGGGGTGCCGTCGGTTGATGTTCATGTTGCCAATTTGAGGAAGTTGTGGGATCAAACTCGACAAATCCTTGTGCACAACTCTATGTTGGTCAAGAAACACGCTGATAAACGTAGAAGGGCGCTCCGGTCTTTGTTCCAGGTGATAGGGTATGGTTGAGCACGAGGAACATCCGTTTAAAAGTGCCCTCCATGAAGTTCGCTCCTCGTTATATTGGACCCTACAGGGTGCTGACCCGTATCAATCCAGTTGCGTATCGTTTAGCTCTTCCTAATACCTTACGCATCCCGAACTCGTTTCACGTTTCATTGCTGAAACCACTCATATGTAACAGATTTTCCTCCACAATAGCCCCTCCTCGCTCCGTTCAGGTGGAGGGTCAGGAGGAGTATGAGGTTAACTCTATTATTGATTCTCGAATCTCCCGGGGGAGAGTACAATATCTGGTTGATTGGAAGGGATATGGTCCTGAGGAGAGGAGTTGGGTACCTCAGGAGGATGTTCATGCTCCCCGTCTCCGCAGGGCGTATCACTCTCGCTTCCCATCTCGTCCCGGTTCATTCCGCCCGGTGGGCGTATCTGAGAGGGGGGGTACTGTCAGGGTACCTGTGGTCTCTACCTCCGAAAGAGGTAGAGACTTAGCTGTTCCTCCATCCAGACGGTCTGATGGCTCCCTTCCCCACGGTCTATCCGGTCATGCTAGGCCGGCCGCGAGGGAGTGACTGCCTTTTACAGCATCTAGGCAGGAAGTAGTCATCAGGACACTCCCCCGGAACGACCTGTCAGTCAATTGCTGCAGGACCAATCAGGATGCCTCGGAGGCGTGGTTACTGCTCTGAACAGGGTATTTAACAGAGCTTCTTTCATTAGCTCATTGCCCTGTCGTGGTTCTAGCTTGTTCTAGTCACTCAGTGCTTGTGTATTCTATTATCCCTTTTGGTTTTGACCCGGCTTGTTTACCTTACTCTGCTTATCTCTGTTACCCTTGATTCGGCTTGTCTCTCGCTTACCTGTCTTCTGTTACCCTCGACCTCGGCTTGTCTTTGACCATTCTATACTGTACTACTTACGTTAGTCCGGCCATTCTAAGGTCCGGTATACGTATCTGGCTACTGTTTGTACTCTGCGTGTTGGATCCCTGTCCCGATCCTGACAATATGAATTCGGACAAATTTTGGGCAGTTTGGACATTTGGGTACTTCCGAATGTCCGAATAGCCGAGGTGCCGAATTACCGAGGTCCCGAAGTTCTGAAATTACCGAATTTCCAAAGTGTCAAAGTTCCGAAGTGCTGGAATTTTCCCACGCTGTGTAATTTGACTCATAACTCTCTGATTGGTTACTTAAAGGACCACTCTAGTGCCAGGAAAGCATACTCGTTTTCCTGGCACTAGAGTGCCCTGAGGGTGCCCCCACCCTCAGGGACCCCCTCCCGCCCGGCTCTGGAAAGGGGAAAGGGGTTAAATCTTACCTTTTTCCAGCGCTGGGCGGAGAGATCTCCTCCTGCTCTCCTCCTCCGATCCTCCTCTTCTACTCCCCGTCGGCTGAATGCGCACGCGCGGCAAGAGCTGCGCGCGCATTCAGCCGGTCACATAGGAAAGCATTCATAATGCTTTCCTATGGACGCTGGCGTGCTCTCACTGTGAAAATCACAGTGAGAAGCACGCAAGCGCCTCTAGCGGCTGTCAATGAGACAGCCACTAGAGGACATAGGGGGAAGGCTTAACCCATTCATAAACATAGCAGTTTCTCTGAAACTGCTATGTTTATGAAAAAATGGGTTAACCCTAGAAGGACCTGGCACCCAGACCACCTCATTAAGCTGAAGTGGTCTGGGTGCCTAGAGTGGTCCTTTAATCCACCAATCAGAGAGTTATGAGTCAAATTACACAGCGTGGGAAAATTCCAAAGAACTTTCCCACGCTGTGTAAAATGACACAGAGCACTCTGATTGGTGGATTTCAAACCAACCAATCAGAGTGCTGTGACAGGTAAATGTAGAGACTTACCTGTCAGTCTCTTCATTTACCTGTCAGAGCACTCTGATTGGATGGCTTAAACCCACCAATCAGAGTGCTCTGAGTCTTATTGCAGGGCAGGGCAAGGCTTTATAAGCCTTCCCCCGCCCTGCAGAGCTCAGTCTGCGTGGAGCCCTCGCCGGGTGAAGATAGATTTTTTTTGCGCTCGTTTTTTTTTTTTTTTTAGTGCGTCAGTTATTATGGCTTTTAAATTGGCCTTTTTTGGAGCTGAAAAAAAGAAGAAGATTTTAGAAGAAAGAAAACATCAAATGGTAAGTTTTCTTTTTTTTTCAGGTACTAAGTTAAATTGTCCCCCACCCACCGCTCAGGGGTGGAGGCTAGGGGAGAGGACATTAGGTCCCCCCCCTAATTAGTATTTAGGGCCCCCACCCACCGCTCAGGGTTGGGGGCCAGGGGGAGGACATTAGGTCCCCCCTAATTCTAATTTAGGGCCCCAACCCACTGCTCAGGGTTGGGGGCCAGGGGGGAGGACATTAGGTCCCCCCTTATTAGTATTTAGGGCCCCCACCCACCGCTCAGGGGTGGGGGCTGGGGGGGGAGGACATTAGGTCCCCCTGCCTCATTCTTATTTAGTGCCTCAACCCACCGCTCAGGTGTGGGGGCCAGGGGGGAGGACATTAGGTCCCCCCTAATTAGTTTTTAGGGCCCCCACCCACCGCTCAGGGGTGGGGGCCAGGGGGGAGGACATTAGGTTCCCCCCTCATTCTAATTTAGGGCCCACACCCACCGCTCAGAGGTGGGGGCCGGGGGGAGGACAATACGTCCCCCCCACTATTATTTTACATTAGGGCCCCCACCCACCGCTCAGGGGTGGGGGCAGGGTGGGGAGGACAATAGGTCCACCCCCATTATTCTACTTTAGGGCCCCCACCCGCCGCTCATGGGTGGGGGGTGGGGGGGCAATAGGCCCCCCTTTAGTTTAAAAGCCCCCACTCGCGCGTCGTGGGTGGGCGCTCGGGAGGGGGGACCCAATTTTAATTTTAATTTTTTTTAACAGTGAGCAGCCAGTGGCTGCTCACTGTTTAATAGACATGCCCCTACTCACGGTATAGCGAGTAGGGGCACAATTTACTAATACTAAGTAATTTTTACTTAGTGTTAGTAAATTTGCCTGAAAAACCAATTTAGGTCTTTCAGCCTTTTGGTAGATAGCTCCCTAATACCGTGGGAATTAGGGAGTTATCTACCAAGCAAAGGTTGCCTCTTTTTACAGAGGAGTGTGTATAACAAAAGTGCTCAAAAAAGTCAGAAAGTGATTTACAGGCAGCTCAATACACTGGTGTGGAAATATCCTCTATTCCACTGAATAAATTTAGTAGATATTGGTGCGGTGTAAGTGACAAGGACCTACACCTATAAGTGTGTAGGTCCCCTCAAGTGTTCCCCTCACAGGGGAAGTGCCATCCCCATTCAAATTGGCACAAAACCTACACACCTAGAGCCGGGATTCGTAGGCTCAGGACCAGGTGAGCACCCCATTTATTGAACACATACCTGTGTCATTTATCACCATAAGTCTACACATTGGTCTGCTTTCTTCCCTTTTTTTCGTGTTCCTGAGAAATTCTTCAAGCCAAAGTAGGAGGGTGGTGCTACCATAACAGCACACAAGCCTTGATACGGAGCCAGTGTTTTCTATATACAGGCTCCTTGAAATGTGAGTGTAATATTCAGCACGATATCATTATAATCACTGTGAAGCCATTTTTCAGTACCATCTACACTATATTGTATTTTCTGTATTTTACTTTGACATGTACCCCATATTTTACCATTGAATGAGACTACGTTTTGGTAAGATTTATCTGTGTTTGAGCCACTTATAGGTGTAGGTCCTTGTCACTTACACCGCACCAGTTATCTACCAAGCGGCTGCAAGAGACGTTCTGAAATTCCGAAGTCCCGAAGTGCCAAAGTGCCGAATTGCCGAGGTCCTGAAGTTCCGAAATTACCGAATTTCTGAAGTGTCGAAGTGCCTAAGTTCCGAAGTGTCGAAATGCCGAAGTCCCGAATTTCGGAATGCCAAAGTCCCGAATTTCGGAATGCCGAACCGAACCAAAATTTTTTCCCATGTACATGCCTACACCTTAATAAACTTAATATGTTATATAATTTGTTCTGCCGCTTTGTACTAGAATGTAATTACTTTACCCACCACTGTGACATGTTAAAATAGCTAAATTGGCTGTCGCTGGAATCCAGACGCACTCTTCATCTTTCCAGCCTTGTGCATAAGATCATTTATGGGATGCTCCCACCCTACCTGAATGCTCTCCCCAGCTATTCTCACCTTCCATAACCTCCGATCCAGTACTAGTACGATATTTAGTGGCTCAATCCTCCTTTTCCTGCAATTATGTAATAACCTCAGGAACACAGTCAAATCTTCATTCAGTCTAAAATCTTTTAAGAGATCTATGGCAATATACCTCAACACAGAATGCACCTGTCATGGTTGAATATATTTATTGCCTGTTATGTATTAAATTTATATATGTGTGTATGTGTATATATATTTATAGTTTGTATATTATATTTTTGCGATTTTGTATCCTATTGTAACAATGCAATGTTTTGTGGACCCAGGACATACTTGAAAATGAGAGAAATCTCAATGTATCCATCCTGGTAAAAATATTTTATAAATAAATAAATATTGACCCCAATAGACTTGTACATTTTTTCCATTTTTATTTTGTGGCAACTGGCTAGCAAAAGCAGGTTACCCATCACACAATTGTGCCCCAAGGTTTTTAAAAAATATATATTTTCAGGCAAATAGCAGCTATTGGCCAAATAGACTGGACATTTCAAATTTCAGCTGTCCGACATTGGCCCTGATTTAATATTGTTAGATAAGCTTTTCAAATGATTTAATATTATGGATAACTGTGATAATAATATAATATAGTCAGGCCAAATAGAATGGTAATTTGAGACACACACACACATATACAATATACGTAAACAATTCTAGAAACATTCCAGATTTAATTCTAGATTTAGTATTGTTGGATAAGCTTTTCAAATAATTTAATATTTTGGATAAACTTTTAAAATGATTTAATATTATGGATAACTGTGATAATAATATACCGTATATACTCGAGTATAAGCCGACCCGAATATAAGCCGAGTCACCTAATTTTACCACAAAAAAATGGGAAAACTTATTGACTCGAGTATAAGCCTAGGGTGGGAAATGCAGCAGCTACTGATACATTTCTAAATAAAATTAGATCCCAATAAAATTACATTAATTGAATATTTATTTACAGTGTGTGTATATAATGAATGCAGTGTGTGTGTGTTTGTGTAGTGTGTGTATACAATGAATGCAGTGTGTGTGTGTTTGTGTAGTGTGTGTATATAATGAATGCAGTGTTTGAGTGCAGTGTGTGTATATAATGAATGCAGAATGTGTGTGTTTGTGTGAATGCAGAGTGTGTATATAATGCAGAGTGTGTGTTTGTGTGAATGCAGTGTGTGTGTGTGTATAATGAATGCAGTGTGTGTGTAAATATTTATTAATTTTATTTTAATATTTTTATTTTATTGAATTGTTTCATTTTATTTGTTAGCCCCCCTATGTCAATCCCTGCTGGTCCAGTGGTATGGGCTGAGCAGTGGGTGGGGGGGTGGCAGCAAGCTGTCTTTGCAGCAGCTCCTCCAGCTCCCTAGTGTAAATCTTGCGGTCTGCGTGCCGTGCAGGGCATTGCCATGGTAACCCGTGGCAACGCTCTGACGGCCCCGGGTCTCGCAAGATTTACACTGGGAGCTGAATGGAGCTGCTGCAAAGGTAAGAAACAGCTTGCTGCCGGCCTCCCTCAGGACCGCCGGGCTTGTAATGAGCCCGGCGGTTCTGGTCTGTATTATGGCAATGTAAGTTGCCATAATACAGACACTGACTCGAGAATAAGCCGCGGGGGGCTTTTTCAGCACAAAAAATGTGCTGAAAAACTCAGTTTATACTCGAGTATATACGGTAATATAATATAGTCAGGCCAAATAGAATGGTAATTTGAGACACACACACATATACAATATACGTAAACAATTCTAGAAACAAATGACACTACACATAAATACACAGCCCCACATGAAATACAAAGTTGAATTCACACTGACATTATATACACAAATTAGCACACACATTAACTCTGACAGTGCACAGTAGTGCCAGATACAAAATCAAAACTACATTCACAAACTTCAATCCCTGCGTTTATATATTCACATACACTATACTAAAATATGCCATGGCATTCCAAATGCCAAGATATACACAAACTAACAAATATAATCAGCTCATTTGCTTTAAAAATAAGCTAATACAAGAATGAATCCCAGTTCTGTGCATCAGCATCTTTGCTGTACAAGTATAGCAGTCTGCAGTGCATAGAGTTAGAATACTGATGACATATGCATATAGAAACACAAAAAGTAAAAGATAACCTAAGTCAGGGGCGGGGCCGGGCCGCCGAGCTGAGCGGTCGCAGGACGGCTCGGCTCCTGCAAACAGAGGCATAAATGGCCTGAAAATCGCGATTCCAGGGGAGAATTACCGGCACAACTGCGACCCTCGACGGAACCGGGCTTCCTGGGCTGGGGAGAGGCTTGCTCTCGCAGTTTAAGTCCCTCGGCGGTTGGGGCCCGCTGCAACAGGCGGGACCTATGCTGGCGGTGAGTGAAGCGGATGGCCGCCGCGACACTATCCTGCCGACAAGCGAGGACTACCTGCGGACCGAGCCCCGTTCCCCCCCCTCTGGACCGGGGGGGGGTGATCCCGGTCCAAGCCACGCTAAGCTACACAGAAGGCTGAGGAAGCAGTGAAATGCAGTCCTGAGACCCGCGCACAAGATGGCGGAGACCATGTGCGCAGGGCCTGCACTCCAGAGCACAGGACGATCGGCAGCCTTCACCTGAGCTTGCACACGGGTAATGAAAGACAGAACCCGCACGTACATCCTGACCTACTTACCACCCAGGGGTTCCTGCGAACCTTGACCAACAAGAAGCCTCCCCACACTTGAGACCCCACAAAGCCTACTGCACCGCAACTAGCCTGCTCACCGACGGGCAGAACAGACCAAAGAGTCCAACCATGGCCCACCAGAGACAGAACACCGAGGGAATACTGACCCTGCCACGCGGATAGCTTCAACACCAGAGAGACTCACACACAGCGCCAGCAGCTCAGCAGAGCAGCATCGGGTGAGCTCTGCTGAAACTACACAGAGGCTTAGGCTCCGCTTCCAAATGCCGGAGGGGGCTCCTGAGCAGTGGAACAGAGCGGTCTCTCGGCCCACCGGGCTGTATTACCCTACTGACTCTCTCTACCTAATCCCTTCTGCAGCTATCAGAGCAAAGACGGGCGATCTCCACAGAACTCTCGCTACACAGTTGGCTCTTATGTTTTTTGCTGATTGCATATACCTCTAATCTATGCTAAATAATATGTTTTCACATACCCACTAGCTGGCCCCTAGACAGCATGCAACTGGTGGGGATTTTTACACATAATGTAATCTGCTCGTGTGCTCTTCACATACTGCCACTGAACCATAGCCTGCTACTCTGCTGACTACATGTCACATTAGGATATTCTACATGTTTAGTTTATGACCAGACCTAGTAGTATAACCTTAACCTGTTAACACTAACGCACTATCTCTATATATGGATAAGCAATCTCTATGTCATAGTTGGCCGTCATTGTAATATAACTACAACCTGCTGTGTGACTAGTTGAGCTAAGCGCAATCTTAGCCTAGCATTTTATATACTAATGTGATACTTATCAGCTTGTTATCTCTGTAATCTCAAAAAAAAAAAAAGGGCATTGTCCATCTACTACCCACTGTAACTTATGTTTAGAATTCAACGTATGGAATGCCGTTGGGGTACCATATGTATGCCTGTACCAATCAAAAGCACTGCAAAAATAAAGAATTAAAAAAAAAAAAAAAAAAAAAGGTTACCTAAGTCAAAAAAAGTATTGGTAAGCAAGATTCGGGTGTGCTAAATCAAGAACCCTCTCTGAGCCACACAACGCGACGCTTACAAGGTTATTGACTAAAGTGAAGATTGTTGGGAATTCAAAGTGAATTTCAAATTTAAGGCATAAATAGCTGACTTGGACCATTTTGGATATTATGGTCTATTTGGAATTGAATTCCTGACAATTCCCACTTTAGTAAATATATGTATTGCAATCAGTAAAACATTAGCAAAATTATATTGAAAGATGAATAATAAGTGCTTTCTCACTTCTAAAATGGTGCACATTGTTTATAGCTGAAATAACCAGCATTATTTAGTAGGGTATATACAGTATTTTATATTTTTATAAGCATCAGCAATTGGATGATCTCCAGACGGTCTGTACATAAATAACTGTATCGTCCCTTGTTTCATCTACTGTCTGCTATCAGCCTCTATAATGATAGCAACACATTGTTACCTGACAATGTGTCACCTCAAAATGTCTTTCTTCTTCTGTCTTGGTCTTTGTTGCTCTGGGACTTGTTTGTCTTTCTATTAAGGACCTACCTATTCTCCTACAGCAGTCCCATTTCCTCTCTCTTTCTAGTGTGTATGTTAGTGACTCATCTGTTCATCAACAGTCTCATCGGAAAACAAACCAAGTCATTACAGGGAATACCCAGATGTCAAAGATTCAATGTATTTCACTAAAGGACAATATTGACTTGCCCTGGTTGATGCAGTGTGTTTCTATATTCAGGATTTAAAATAACTACCGTACTTTGCTTGATCACCTTTATTGTGCAACAATGGGAATCTTATATGTACCATACTCTTCGTTTATAACAGCTTCGATATATTATGAGGCAAATTATGGATGCAAGCCTATTTAAAGAAACATGCTCATGCAAACCTTACTCTGTGACTTAGCCAAACTTGTGCACATATAGGGTGTAGTGTGTTTATCATTTTCCTACCAAATTTATGGTTTATCTTTTTCTAATTTATTAAAGGGACTTTCCAAGAACCATTATTACTATATCCCACTTCCCTGGTATCCTCGAATGGCATGACAACCTTCCAGGGTTCTACTGGTCCTCATCTTTTGAATGTGTTTTTTTCTGATGTCCCCTGCGATGCCCTTGGAAGCTTCCAATATGTCCTGATAGAGGGCTTTGTGGTAGTCTAGCCCAGTGTCACTGAGGGTTATCCACTAAACTCTTAATTTTAGGAACATTTGGATTAATTCACTAAATGTCAACTTTTAGTGAATATCCTTAATTGTGTTTTTCCCCACAGCATAACATCTAAAGTAAATGGTCAATTTTACGTTTCATATCAGATTATATTGACAGATCCAAATGCCACTTGACCTTTTGATTTTTGCAGGTCTTTTGCAATGATGTCTTCGACCTTCAATCTTTTGGGCACACAAGGTGAACAAACCAGAAACTAGAACGATATCTCGGCTACCAGCCATCACTCCTTGTTATGATTAACTGTAGTTATTTTTTTAATTTCTTTTTTATTCCTTATTTTTATTGGAAAAGTGTTAACAAACCAGCTTGATACACCACAACAGCTATAGCAAGCGTAGTAAAAACAGGTACAAGATTATTGGCATGGCATTCACAGAAACTGCACACTTTTAAAAAAAAAAGATTTATTTTTGATAGAAAACAAATTGCAGTGTATCTGCAGTATGGAAGCTTGTGCAAACGCCATAACATGTTTTAGACATCATTATAACTGCACATTTTTTATAATTAAATGACAGGCCTGGAATAGTAAAGTAATAGTAAATGTCAGTAGGTATGTAAAACAAGACAGTATAGTAATCAGGCTATACTAACTGACGGTGTGATCAATAGTACTGTGTATTTTTACAAGCAGGAATGTACATGTCTACACGTTCATAAGTGGTACCGTAGTTAGAGAGGGGTAGACATGTGTGGAAGATGCAAAGTGTACAACAGAGAGAGCAGGAATACACAGCATTATCTGAAAAGCATGATATCACAAAAATGTGTATGGGATGATGGTGCACACATGAGTGAAAATTTACCCCTGGGACTGCACATTAGGCATGGAAAATTGTGCGTTACAAGCATTTTGGAGATGAGAAGGGAGAAAAAAAACACAGCAGGTCAAAACCAATTTAATATAAGAAAGAAGTGCAATCCTGAACGAGTGGTATCACAGTGCAGCCTAAAAGATTGAACTACCTCTTTCGGTTCTATATATGATACGAGCAAAGAATGTATATATAATATAATATACTGTGTCTTAGGTGCGGAACCAAACAGTGTTATATTGTGTACCCACACAGCAGATGGTACAAATCTTGATAGAAAAATACTTCCAGGTATGGTAACAATATAGGAGGAAAATAAAATAACAAAAAGGATAAACTGTTCTGCTGCTCTGGTACAGACTAGATGACATGCTTCCTAATACCTTCAAATCCCTTCCACTTAGATGTTTGATTTATTGATGATCAGATTGTCTCCTCCTTTGTGGTCCTTGCTACCAGCCTTGACCACTGGATCAATGTACTTGCTTTTTTGGATTAACCTTTGTTAGCCTGTGCTTAGTTTCCTGACCTTTGCATTTTTAATGTTTTTTTTTTTTTGGTTGCAGAATGACATTTAATTCTGACTACCTTGAAACCCTGATTTTTGTATCTATTTGTTTTGCTTACCCCCTATTAGGAGAGTGTTACTGCATCGTATCTTTTGTGGTGTTTTCCATAATTTAATCACAAAGTTCTATAATCCTTTCCTTATGGTTTATTAACTAAACATTGATTTATGGTCATTTGTAAATTGAAAAAGTGAGGCTAATATAGCCAAGCAGTGACTATGGTCGGTGATAATTTCCAAACTTGCTATTTCAGGCTTTATTTTGCATTGTTTCTCTTTAATTCACTGCATATTCACTACATTTTAAAAGGTTAGTCACTCAACTATGAGGGCATTAACTCCTTCACTACCAAGCATTGTTTGATTGAAAAAAATGTTAGCATAACATGTATTTGAAACTATGGATGCATAGCCAACATGTAAACATATCATAACACAACAATTTTGTGTATATACTTCTTTGCAAACAAATGTAAAAAATGAGATGATGTAAATTTATACTTTTTTTAATTGTTCACTTATTCGTTCAGCCTTCATAAATGTATCTGAGAAATGGAAAGTTTTAGACAGTATTCAGTGTCTTTTGTCTTTCAATATTTCACACAGGCTCTCACATGCTAGTAAAAAGGCAAACATGCAATTTTTCTCACATGCAGTGAATGTGACAAAATAGATTAATAAAAATGGTTAAATATCTTGCTTATATGTATTTGTGATGATCCATTGCAGTACAGCTTACTAAAAATGGAAAAATAATGTAAAAACAATATTTGCAATTGAGCATAATGCCCACATATAGTAAATGCAGTTAGATCATATACTTCTAAAATAAAGGTATTTAAAACTGTTATTGTGATCAATATCTATCTCTGAAATGCTAATATAATGCAGACAGTGAAATGAAAGAGTCCATGCACTCCTCTCCCCTCCTTGACTGTAGCAATGATATGACACATTGAAACTTTCTGTACTGTTTGAAAGCATATTAACAGTGATTAATGATAGAAAAATATGTTCCTCCACAGGCTGGAATAAATGGATGAGGCTTTATGGACTATATGTCATTTTGTAAAATGCATGAAAATGAAAACCATTTATACTTGACAAAGGTAACAAAGTGGTTAATAAACACATTAACGGAAGAGGGCCCAGGTCATACCACTGTTGTTTTGTTTGAGAATTAATTTTCCATTAACAGCTCTTTGCACTCTCTTTAGTCCAGTTTTCAATTAAATAGAAGCATTTTCCTCTAATCCTTTTTCAATATGTACTATAATCCACTGTGTGAAAAGAGTTAAATTCTTACAAATATCTGAATAGATCATATCCACTTAAACAGCTTAATCCGTGCTTTTCTCACATTTTTTTAGAATATAATAAATTAGTCTGATGTGATTTGTCATTAAAAATACTGTTGGTCAAAATAGATTCCTGAATATTTTCACTTGATAAACCTTTAAATTAGTTTCCTATCAGAAATGCTAGTCTCACAGGTCTGTAATTTAGAGACTGTGATTGTGTTCATTTTTTTTATATGGACATCTCATTTGCTTTACAGCAATATTGTGGCTCCATGTCATAGCAGAGAAAGCCCAGAGATTTAAAGAAACACCCTAATAATAATAACTATGTAATATTAATATTTAGTAACTATTGTAACATTTATTTTTTAGTTTTTTGCAGTGGTGTATTAAGCAGGAAGCGAGGGTGGAGTGCTTCACCGAAGTTGATAGGCATGTGGGGGCGCTGGAGGGGGGAGTTGACAGCGCATCCCCCTCTGCATGTCGCTCTGTGCATTCATTATCCTCTACCCATCAGAGACGGCAGCTCTCGGGCATAAGAGACACAAAATAGGGGTAAGAGATGTAAGTGGGCATAGGAAATACAAGGGAGGCATACGAGACACAAAGTGACATAAGAGACACATGGGGATGATTCAATGGGGCATAACACAGAAGAGACGGGTAAGGAACACAAAAGGGGAGATAAGACGCAACAGATTACTAAGAGGGTTAAGAGACAAAAGGGGACATAAGAGACAAAAGGGGGCATAAAAGGCATGACAGGAGGTGTATAAGACAATTTAGGTGTGTCCCAACATATAGTTTTGTGGTAAGGTACTTTCCTTCACAGTTTAGATTTAGGCCCCCGATTGCACTATGCATTGTTGCTCCTGGGAACACACAGATGATTCTTGCCAATACTTTTAAATCACATTTTTGGAAATTTCTTGTAGCAATGTATTAAATCTGTGAGATTTTTTTCACATGTAGATTTTTTTTGGTCCTTAAAGGGAAACAATACGTTTTCCTGGCGCTGGAGGTACCCTCTCCCTCCCACCCACCAATCCCCGGTTACTGAAGGGGTGAAAACCCCTTCAGTCACTTACCTGAGGCAGCGGCGATGTCCCTCGTCGCTGTCTCCTCCTCCGCGCCGCTCCTCCTTCTGATTCCGTCGGCCGGCTGATTCCGTCGGCATGCGCATTAGCGCTCCCCATAGGAAAGCATTGAAAAAGATTTTCAATGCTTTCCTATGGGGAAATGAGCGACGCTGGAGGTCCTCACACAGCGTGAGGACATCCAGCGACGCTCTAGCAAAGAAAATCTTTGCTAGAAATCAGGAAGTTCCCTCTAGTGGCTGTCTAGTAGACAGCCACTAGAGGAGGAGTTAACCCTGCAATGTAATTATTGCAGTTTATAAAAAACTGCAATAATTACAGTTGCAGGGTTAGGAGTAGAGGGAGTTGGCACCCAGACCACTCCAATGGGCAGAAGTGGTCTGGGTGCCTGGAGTGTCCCTTTAACCATAATATTTTAAAATATTGCCCCTGTCAGCCTTAAAGGGAAACTATCGTGCTAGGAATATAAAGTTGTGTTCCTAGCACTATAGTCCCATATATTGCCCCCTCCCTAGCGAATCACCCCTCCCCCCCAGAACAAAAAAAAGATAAAACCCTTTTGTCACTTACCTGATTTCCCCCAACATGTCTGTAAAGAGAATTTCAAAATTCAGGCCAAATTGGTCAAAATGAAAACATAACTGATTTTCAAATTCACTTTGGATCCTAAACAATAATGTTGACAAGAGTTATTATATAACGTTTGTTTTAATGTCACAAGCAATACTTTCAAATCATTTGACCCTTGACACATTGACAAACAGGCCCGGACTGGCCATCGGGCACACCGGGCAAATGCCCGGTGGGCCGCGATGTCCGTGGGGCCGAGGCCGGCAGGGGAGATCACAGGATCTCCCCTGCCATCCTGTGCAGGGCCAGCGCTATCCGAGCGCCGGCCCTGCTGTGTGTCTCCATGGGCCGGTGGGGAGATCAAAGATCTCCCTCACCGGCCCAGAGACACTGTTACATGCGGCTGCCGGCTGGGGTGTGAGGGAGGGAGGAGAGGACCGGCGGAGCTCTAGCCAGCAGCTCCGCCGGATCCTCTCGCGAGGTCTGAGCGTTGCCGCGGTTACCGCGGCAACGCTCAGATCTCGCGAGAGTGAACTCTAGCCGGCAGGGGCTAGAGTTCACTCTCACCACTGGACCACCAGGGAAGGCAGCATGGTCCCCCTCCCAGGCAGACCGGCTCCCCACACCCAGGCAGACCGCCCCAGGCTAAAGGTAAAGTGGGAGGGAGGGGGATATAACTTTTTTTTTTTTTTTTACTTATTAATAAAAAACATATTTAAATGTAAAAAAAAAACAGCCCCCTCATACACACACACACATCACCCCCAGAAACACTCATCACCCCCAGATACACAGCACCCAGACACACACATCACCCCCAGACACACACATCACCCCCAGACACACACAGCACCCAGACACACACAGCACCCCCAGACACACACAGCACCCCCAGACACACACAGCACCCAGACACACACAGCACCCCCAGACACACACAGCACCCCCAGACACACACAGCACCCTCAGACAGACAGCACCATCGCTCACACACACACATATATTTTCTTTGTCTGTTAACTCACTGAGGGTTATTATATATATATATATATATATAGATATAGATATATAAAATAACCCTCAGTGAGTTAACAGACAAAGAAAATTAGAAACCTAGAATGTGACGGCAGATAAAAACACCCTCACACACAGCACCCCTCTTACATACACACAAACTGCGCCCCTCACACATACAATACGTCCAAATATATATATATATATATACATACACACACACTACAGCACCCCACACACTGCACCACTACACACATTACGCTCCAGATACACGCTAGATCCCTTACCCTATATGCACTCTTAATCCTCTATACACACACACACACACACACACACACGATCTCCTATACACACTCTGGGTCCTTTACACACTAGATCTCCTACACACACACACACTGCACCACCTACACACACACTACATTTATTGTCAGCAAACACATACAACATTCTCTAAACACACCCTCTCTACAACCCCTACACACACTACAGCCCGTATGCACACACTCGCTACATCCCCTATAACACTATGCCCCCTATACACACACTCTCTACAGCCCCTAGCCACACATATTACTCCACAAACACAAATTAAATTGACCTATTTACACAATACCGCACTACGCTCTACACACACGCAATCCCACAAGCAGGCTCCAAACGCATGCACCATACACTTTCCTGGCCCTTTTGTCCTCTGGTATCCCACTTGTGGAGACACCGGAGACAATTTAAAAGCAAACACAGCGCAAGCATGTTATTAAATTTGCTTGCGCTGCGCAGAACAAATACAGGGCCTTTTTCTAATGCCAGAGCTCTTCAGCGGGGCTCTCTGAGCATTGAACCAACTTGCTCACTTTGAGAGGGGGCGTGCTTGTCATTAGTGATGACAAAACACACCCTCTCTGGCCCCGCCCCCTTCTTAGGGGGCCGCTCTGATTGAAAAATGCCCGGGCCTAATTTTTTTCCCAGTCCGGCCCTGTTGACAAATGAGCAGATAATGACAGTATAATACATATATAAGGGACATTAAGTCTAGTTCAAACAAAGACTGCCAGCTAGTGTGCAACAGAGAGGAAATATTGACTGCTTCTTAACTACAATGTAAGATTTCACCATGTTTATGATATGTAAAACTGTTTCCAAGGAAATAAAAAATTTTTTAATATGGAGATTGATGGTAGAAGACTATATTAGACATATAAAAAAATAAATAAAAAAAAAATTAATTAAGAGAACTAGCTCTACTGCACATCCCTTTAAGGTTTACATTGTTCCTTTTAAACAAACTGCTGGCACATCACAGTGATCTGTGTATTTACATAATTAAATCCTATCCTGTCCATACTCTTTTCTCCATGTTTACACAAGTTGTCCTGTCCTGTTTGTTTTTTACAAGTATATTTTCACAATAACAGAGAGTTTGCATGACTGCCATATCTTTACTGATTGTGTTTAAAAGGGTAAATGTATGTATTCCTCATTTCATCCTATGTGTTTTAGGATACAATGTATGCCTAGATTCATTCTTTCACTATGCAACCTAAACTTTTGCTTCATTTGTGTACTATTTGGTGTCCTAGAGCTGTCTCTGAAATATTCACAGTTTATGTATTAAGTAGTTAAATATGGTCAAGTGATAACTGACTTGCAAAAATCACACAAAAATAGCCAAACTGTGACTATTCAGTAGTAATCAGGCTCTGATGAAGTGCCGGTAGACACAAACCATGTCAGTGGAAGTCCTCTTGCTCCCACCTAGCCTGTCCGAGCCTGATGTCCTTTTCATTTGAATAAAGGTAATGTATACTGTTCTTTGAAATTAGGCGTCTTCCTTCTTCTGTATAGAGAAGATCTGCCAATTCAGATACCTGAGTTGAAAAAAATTCCAAATAGGTATCTTGGCTTGGATTTTAAAATTCAGTATATTTCATTTTCTAGTGAGCAACTTCACTCCCCTTTTCTCCCTTTTCTCCATACTTGCAAATGGAGTAAAAATGAAACTTAATTTATTCTCGGTAAAACACTTTCTAAATAACCATGGTGCATGATGTGTTTACACAGAAATTCCCAGTAATAATAAAACAACTAATAAAAAGCAGTGGATTAAATTAGTCCTACAGGGTTGTTTACTAAAATGAGAACTCAATGTGAATTTAAAGCCAGAGTAGTCAAACTGAAGCAAAGTTGACTGTGAGAATGTGTCCAATTGGGTCCTTTTGACCTTGAATTTGAAATTCACCTTGAATTTGAATTCACCTTGAAATCTCACTTTAATGAATAGCACAATAAATAAACCGTAGACCACCACTTGACGTATCACAGTTCAAAATATAATCTTCCAAGATAAAGGAGGACCAAAATCGGCCAAGAGACTTACTGGATATCATGGAAGGATTCCGATCCCACAGGACTCTACACATGTTACTAACGAGGGTCCCTCTTCACTCTAAGCATATGAATATGAGGTCAAAGTAGGTCAAGTTCATGGAGCTCTGGCCGTGTCAATCTCCTACACCCTTGGTGGCCATCTTAGGTATTTTTATAGTTATGTTGTTTACATTTTCTATTTTAAAAAAAGTATTAAAGTCCAGGGATCTGCTGCAAGAAAAAGAAGAAGAAAGAAACAATTCTACTAAAGCAAGATAGATAAGGTCACGGCAGAGCTATGTTCTTCACAGATAGTTATAAATGACATGGAGAAATCAACACATGACTATTTATGCCATTGTATAGAGAAAACACAAAAAAAGTCAGAGGCAGATTTATTTTACATAGAGATGCAGTGTGTTATTCACTAAACATACAACTGGACCAAAAGTATATACCGAACTGCAACATGTAGGCCACAGTGGGTGATTTTGGAAAATCCCCCAACTCCAGTATAGTTACAGTTTGACTAGTATAACCTAGTTCCATTTACAATTCTCTACAATTAATTCTTTAGAGAATAAACTCCGCAATTTCTGGTCCTGCATCACTAAGGTCACCTGAGGATGCTAGGACTAGGTTACCTGCTGCTAAAGTGTATTAAGAAAACAAATCCAGCGACATTTTATTTTCTAGTTGATTTGGTAGAAAGAAGTGTGCTTTTATGGATGACTGTTAATGTACTTTTTAGTCTGTATTTTATTTCTAGCTGACTGAAATTGCTTACAGCCGACTGCTTCAAGTTTTTGTTTTTTTGAATGCCACAGTGGCTCTTAGAAGCCTGCAGTATGACTGTAGGGCGCCTGCTGTATCCTTGTATGATGTGAATCTTTGATAGGATGTTATAAGTTCCATCTCATAATCCTTCAGGCACTAACACAGTTAATGGAGGAATTAGAGAATGGATTTTGTGCAGGCTCTAATTCTTTCCGTACAATGTCTTATTGTAAGGGGGATTTAAAGCTGTGCATGCATCTTTTGTTTAATTATTAATACTCCAAACATTTCAACTACTGTAGAAACAAAAAAATGTTGCATAAAGTCTTTAGTTAAGTTTTTTGTTTCTAATTGTGCAGGCATTATATGCATCAAGAAGTTATGATGGATGCCCGGTCAGGTTTCTTTGTACTAAACCTCCTCTTGGGATTCTTTATAGATTGCATTATGTTATGGGAGATGAACTGAGGTTTTGGTTCAAAGTCAGCAAAATAAAGAAGTAGAAGAACTTGTTCTTAACAACACATCTGATTATAAATCAGAAACAGAAACAAAAATGTAAGAGCTCTGAATTGAGTTGAATATTGTCAGGGCACCTGAGGTCTCTACCTCTAAAAGAGGTAGAGACTTAGTAGTTTATCCGTCCAAACGAGCTGTTTCCTTCGTTCCTCGCGGTTCATCCAGTCACTTAAACACCGACCGCGAGGAATCCACGTCCTTTTCTAGCGGTACGCTCAATACGTGACGTCATGACGCTATCACGAGCGACCTGCCACTCAAGTGTCCGATATCCAATCGGTACTTGTCAGAGGCGTGTCTACCATCCGGAGCCAGGGTATTTAAGCTTACTTCTCACTTCAGCTCATTGCCCTGTCGTGGTTCTAGCTTGTCTAGTCACTCAGTGCTCTGGTATTCTAGTTTGCTCTATTGGTTTTGACTCGGCTTGTTGTACTACCCTGCTTATCTCTGTTATCCCTTGACCCGGCTTGTCTCTCGCTTATCTGTCTTCTCGTTCCCTCGACCTCGGCGTGTCTCTGACTATTCTCTATTACTCTCGGTACGTTAGTCCGGCCATTCTAAGGCCCGGTATACGTACCTTTCCACTCTTTGTACTCTGCGTGTTGGATCCCTGTCCCGATCCTGACATTACGACAGGGCCAATGGATCCTGCAGGTACAAACAGTCAGCTTGGTTCTTCTGATCCCAGGTTTGACGCCATGGAGCATAGGATGGATCAGATGGCTCTAGCACTACAGGCACTTTTGTCTCGTGCTAGTAACCCACCTGAGGAGACACGTACTCCTTCTATTTCTCCTGCAGTCTCAGGTCTAGAGGTAGCCACTGTAGGTGCTTCTTCCCGTATTACCCCACCAGTACGTTATGGCGGGTCACCGGAGAAGTGTCGTGGCTTTCTGAACCAGATTAGCATCCATTTCGAATTACAACCCCGCTCTTATCCTACAGATAGAGCAAAGGTGGGATTTGTTATTACTTTACTCATTGAGAAAGCTCTGAGATGGGCCAATCCTTTATGGGAGAATGATAATCCACTAGTCTATAATTATAATGCCTTTGTAGCTGCGTTTAGAAGAACTTTTGACCCTCCTGGTAGAAAGGTCAATGCAGCTAGATTACTGTTGCGCCTTAGACAGGACGATCGAACACTAGTGGATTATGCACTAGAGTTCAGGTCCTTGGCGGCAGAAGTTAAGTGGAACGAACAGGCTTATATAGATGTGTTTCTGAATGGGTTATCAGATGTAATTCTTGACGAGGTTGCTACTAGAGAACTCCCTGAGAGTTTGGAGGATTTAATTTCCTTTATATCTCGTATTGATGAACGCCTAAGAGAGAGGCAGAACACTCGAGATAGGACCCGTAGACCCTCCTTTAAACTAGCGCCTACCTTTCAAAATTCTGAGTTCGAGGACTTACGTATTTCTGAACCTATGCAGATAGGCAGTACTCATCTCACAGAGAGGGAGAGACAGTACAGAAGAAGGGAGGGTTTATGTATGTATTGTGGAGTCAGAGGTCATTTACGCCTAAATTGTCCTAATCGTTCGGGAAACGCTCGCACCTAAGTTTCTCTAGAGGACAGGCCTTGGGTGTTTCTACTTTGTCCTCTATTCACAACTACAAAGAGTTCAGGCTTCTGTTACCCGTTTCTTTAAAATGGGAAAAGGGAGTAGTCAAGACTATGGCACTAATCGATTCTGGAGCTGCTGAGAGCTTTATAGATCAGGGTTTTGCTGCCAAGCATGCTATTCCATCCCAGTTAAAAGAGACACCACTGGCTGTTGAGGCCATCGATGGTAGACCGTTACTTGAGCCTGTCATTTTCCGTGAGACCATACCGATTAACTTAACTGCTGGCATCCTACATAGAGAGGACATATCCTTACTGCTCATTTCTTCTCCGTCTATTCCCATAGTCCTGGGGTACTCCTGGTTGAGGAGACATAACCCTATTATTAATTGGGAGTCAGGGGAGATAGTTTCATGGGGACAGAATTGTCAAGAGAAATGCTTACGGAAGGTCTCACCTCTCTGCTTAACCAACACCTCGACTAACTCTGACAATCCTACAGAGACACAAATTCCGTCTCAGTATCTAGATTTAAAGGCAGTGTTTGACAAAAAGAAAGCCGATACCTTACCCCCACACAGGTCCTTTGATTGCAAAATTAACCTACTCCCTGGTACCATGCCGCCCAGAGGTCATGTATACCCGTTATCTACGAAAGAGAACTCAGTTCTAGAGGAGTATATTCACGAAAATTTAGACAAGGGATTCATTAGGAGGTCCTCCTCTCCTGCCGGGGCTGGATTTTTTTTTGTTAAAAAGAAGGATGGTTCTTTAAGACCTTGTATTGATTATCGAGGCCTAAATAAGATAACCATTAAAAATGCCTACCCGATTCCCTTGATCACCGAACTCTTCGATCGTTTGAAGGGCTCTACAATTTTCACCAAATTGGATCTCAGAGGGGCATATAACTTGGTGAGAATCCAGCAGGGACATGAGTGGATGACGGCATTCAATACTCGATATGGCCACTATGAATATACAGTCATGCCTTTTGGGTTATGCAATGCACCAGCTGTATTCCAGGATCTGATAAATGAGGTTCTTAGGGAATTTCAGCAAGATTGCGTCATTGTATACCTAGATGATATACTCATACATTCTAGTGAGATTGAGACTCATCACAAGCAAGTCAGGAGGGTTTTGCACAAGCTTCTTCAACATGGCTTGTACTGCAAGTTGGAGAAATGTAGCTTTGATCAAACCCAGGTAACCTTTCTCGGCTATGTGATCTCGGGGGAGGGATTTAAGATGGATCCGGATAAGCTCCAGTCCATTCTAGAGTGGCCTTTACCCAAAGGTCTTAAAGCCATACAGAGATTTATTGGTTTTTCTAATTATTATAGGCGCTTTATTAAGGGTTATTCTTCAATTATCGCACCTATCACCAATATGACCAAACAGGGGGCTGATACTAAGAATTGGACTACTGAAGCCCTTCTTGCGTTCAAAACTCTCAAGGAGCTTTTCGCTTCCGCTCCAATTTTAGTTCACCCCGACACTTCCCTGCCTTTTCTACTTGAGGTAGACGCATCAGAGACTGGTTTAGGTGCTGTCCTATCTCAAAGGTTGGGTGTTGATAAACCATTACATCCATGTGGATTTTTCTCTAAAAAATTGTCTGGTACAGAGAGCAGATATGACATTGGTGACAGAGAATTACTAGCGGTTATCAAGGCTTTGAAAGAGTGGAGACATTTATTGGAAGGTACATTACATCCTGTTACCATTCTAACGGACCACAAAAATTTGTCTTATATCGGAGAGGCCAAGCGTTTGTCCTCCAGGCAGGCTCGTTGGTCGTTATTTCTTACCCATTTCAATTACGTTCTGACTTACAGACCTGGGTCAAAAAATTCTAAAGCCGATGCGCTATCTTGCCAATATGAGCCGTCTGCTTCAGTTGAACCACTTTTGTCCTCCATTGTACCCAAAGGCAATATTATTGCTAATACCAGTCTCAAGATCCATTCTCCGCTACTTGACCAGATCTTGAAGTCACAACATCTGGCACCCGGAAACACTCCTGAGGGAAGAAACTTTGTCCCTCCTGAACTCCAACTGGAACTCTTACAATGTTTTCACGAAAGTAAAGTAGCTGGACATCCTGGTATTCGCAAGACATACTCTCTGATATCCAAAGATTTCTGGTGGTCTTCACTACGAAAAGATATTGAGGAGTTCGTCGCAGCTTGTGAGACTTGTGCAAAGACTAAGCAACCTCATACATCCCCTTGTGGCCTGTTACACCCCTTGGACATTCCTGAGAAACCTTGGTCCTGTTTGTCCATAGACTTTATCGTAGATTTACCTGCTTCCAAGAGACAGACTGTTATTCTCACGGTGGTGGATAGATTTACAAAGATGGCCCATTTCGTGCCATTACCTAAACTTCCGACTTCTCCTGAATTGGCAGAGATTTTTGCGAGAGAAGTTTTTCGCCTACATGGGATTCCTTCGGAGATTGTTTCTGATAGAGGTTCTCAATTTATCTCACGTTTCTGGAGATCCTTTTGTTCTCAAATGGGAATCAAATTGAACTTCTCCTCTGCCTATCACCCTCAGTCTAACGGAGCTGCTGAACGCACCAATCAAAAGATCGAGCAGTATCTACGTTGCTTTGTTTCCGAACACCAGGACGATTGGGTCGGTTTGATCCCTTGGGCGGAGTTCGCACACAATAACCTTGTTTGTGATTCAACTCGCTCTAGCCCTTTCTTCATGAACTATGGCTTTCATCCTTCAATTTTTCCTTCGGTTTCCTCTTCTCAGGGGATACCGTCGGTTGATGATCATGTCGCCAACCTGAAGAAATTATGGGATCAGACTCGGCAAATTCTGTTACATAATTCCTCGTTGTTCAAGAGACACGCTGACAAGCATAGAAGAGCGGCTCCGGTCTTCGTTCCTGGGGATAGGGTGTGGCTGAGCACCAAGAATATTCGCCTAAAAGTTCCATCTATGAAATTTGCTCCTCGCTACATAGGTCCTTACAGGGTTCTCACTCGTATCAACCCGGTTGCGTATCGCCTTGCTCTGCCACCTGCCTTACGCATTCCTAACTCTTTTCATGTCTCCTTGTTGAAACCTCTTATTTGCAACAAATTCTCCTCTAAGGTTTCCTCACCTCGTCCTGTTCAGGTGGAGGGTCGGGAGGAGTACGAGGTCAGCTCCATCATTGATTCCAGAATTTCAAGGGGAAAATTGCAATATCTGGTCAACTGGAGGGGATATGGTCCTGAGGAGAGGAGTTGGGTACCTCAGGAGGACGTTCATGCTTCTCGCCTTCGCAGAGCATTTCACCTCCGCTTTCCATCTCGTCCCGGTTCCTTCCGCCCGGTGGGCGTATCTGAGAGGGGGGGTACTGTCAGGGCACCTGAGGTCTCTACCTCTAAAAGAGGTAGAGACTTAGTAGTTTATCCGTCCAAACGAGCTGTTTCCTTCGTTCCTCGCGGTTCATCCAGTCACTTAAACACCGACCGCGAGGAATCCACGTCCTTTTCTAGCGGTACGCTCAATACGTGACGTCATGACGCTATCACGAGCGACCTGCCACTCAAGTGTCCGATATCCAATCGGTACTTGTCAGAGGCGTGTCTACCATCCGGAGCCAGGGTATTTAAGCTTACTTCTCACTTCAGCTCATTGCCCTGTCGTGGTTCTAGCTTGTCTAGTCACTCAGTGCTCTGGTATTCTAGTTTGCTCTATTGGTTTTGACTCGGCTTGTTGTACTACCCTGCTTATCTCTGTTATCCCTTGACCCGGCTTGTCTCTCGCTTATCTGTCTTCTCGTTCCCTCGACCTCGGCGTGTCTCTGACTATTCTCTATTACTCTCGGTACGTTAGTCCGGCCATTCTAAGGCCCGGTATACGTACCTTTCCACTCTTTGTACTCTGCGTGTTGGATCCCTGTCCCGATCCTGACAAATATTAAGGGAAATGGGGGGTGGGGGGAAAGGGGTTGGGGTATCCCTAACATCAAAGAGAAGGAGAGTATTTCCCAGAACAATAATATAACATATAATAATAAAACATAACTTTTATTAGTAATTTAAAATATAAATCATCAATTTTAAACCTTAAAAGCACAATAGGAATAAGGATCCTGAATTAAAATTCTTTTTTTGTTAAGTTGTTACTTACTGTTGTGTTTTCTATGACTGAGAAGATACTCTTGCACTGCGTACTGTACCTCATATGTCTATCTTCTATATATTCGTCCAGGCATGGGCAACCTTCGGCACTCCAGATGTTTTGGACAACACATCCCACGATGCTTTGCCAGGATTATGGGTGTAAGAGCATTATGGGGGATGTAGTCCACAACATCTGGAGTGCCGAAGATTGCCTATCCCTGTATAATTAGTCTATGGGAGCGCATTTTATGGTGCATTATACCTGTTTGCCAATTTGATATGTGAGCACCCTAATGGGCACATTATGTTAAAGATACCCCAATGATATGTCTTCAACTTCTTTGTATTAAGCTTGTATTCAGACAATGTAGGTGAAATGCCACTGTAAATCTGGAAAACTGTACGCTTTATGACCACATGTGCCTCTGTATCTTTATAAATGAATATATTTGATGCTCAATAAAAATAAAATACATTTTAAAAAAGGATCCTGAAAAGAAACTAGCAGCAAGGTAGAAAAAAGAAAAAAGAGAACATACAGTGACCCCAGACAATTCCTCTCCAGTATAACCATAAACCTTCCTCATTCTTTGCTGCTCCACAGACATATTAGTACCTTTGATTTTGTCCATATCAGTTGGTATTGATTTACCTGTTTTTTTTGTGTTTGCTTAGCTCTCCCAGACCACCTTTAGGGTTCAAACCCCTTACTGCTTCTTACTTTTTTTCCAGTTCTTGTTGTTTGTTCCCTCTGTTCCTGTTTTGTGCCTTGTCTCTTTGGACTCTTGGTGTGCTTTTTTTCTGTTTTTCCCCTGGTTAACCTCTGCGACTCAGGCCTAGTTTACCTTGCTTTAGCAGCCTTCCTCACTTGCGCCTTTTTCTCTGCTTCCCCGGTCGTTTCTGATGTTCGTTTATGTCCCGTTTATCATTTCCTGTGTGAGGGTGCTGTTAGTGTGTGTGTGTGTGCTGTGTTGTGTGTGTGGGTGCTGTTAGTGTGTGTGTAACGGTGATGTATGTATGTGGGTGATGTTAGTGTGAGGGTGCTGTTAGTGTGTGTGTGCTGTGTAAGGGTACTGTGTGGCTGCTGTTTGTGTGTATTGTGTGGGGGTGGGGGGACCGTTTAGTTATTAGGCCCCTCCCTTCTTACCTTTTGTAGGGAGGGGGGACCGTGCTGCTGCCATCCCTGGTGGTCCAGTGGTGAGTGAACTCTAGCCTGCAGGGCTAGAGCTCACTCTCGCGAGATCTGAGCATTGCCGCGGCAACATTCCCCCCTCACTATTTTTAGGGTGAGGGGAGTAGGTAGGGGATAACTTTTATTTGGGTGGGGGGGGAGGGGGTGACTAGGGGCTAGGGGACCCTTAGTCACCTTGAATGGGGGGGTTATTTTAATTTAGGGCCCCCACCCGTCACTCAGGGATGGGGGCTGGGGGGAGGACAATAGGTCCACCCCCGATTGTTATTTAGGGCCCCCACCCGCCTCGCAGGAGTGGGGGCCGGTGGGAGGACAGTAGGTCCCCCCTATTCTTATTTAGGGCCCCCACCCATCGCTCAGGGGTGGTGGCTAGGAGGGAAGACAGTAGGTCCCCCCCCCCATTATTCTTATTTAGGGCCCCCACCCGCCGCTCTGGGTCCCCCCCTTATTCTTCTTTAGGGCCTCCACCCGCCGCTCAGGGGTTGGGGCCGGGGGGAGGACAATTGGTCCCCACCCCCAATTGTTATTTAGGGCCCCCACCCGCCGTGCAGAGGACAGTAGGTTCCCCCCCACATTCTTATTTAGGGCGCCCACCCAGTGCTCAGCAGTGTGGGGGCCGGGGTGGGGGGATACTAGGTTTTTGTTTTTTTTAAGTAGGGTTTTTTTTTTTAATAGTGAGCAGCCACAGGCTCACTGTTTAGTAGACATGCTATACCACGAGTAGAGGCATTCGGGAGATTTTAATCTCCCTTATGCTATTATGCGGGTCATATTGAACCCCATAGAGTGAGGGGGGACATGGGGGGCTTAGGAAGTGGTAAATAAACTAAACAAACAAACGAACACTGATATTCAGTGCTTGTTTGTTCGTCTGAATTTTCCATTCATTCATTCGTCTTTCTGATGATTGAATGAATAGATGAAATTCCCGTTCGCATGCCCAAGTGTTTTTAACTGGACATGTGCGGGAATCTCACCGCACTATCGAGTTTGGGCAGATGACGTGTCCCACAGGGACTTCATCTACCCACACAAAGATGGCGGCGCCCTGAATAAAGATCAGGGCAGAAAATAAAGTTTCAAAATAGGTAATATGGGGGGCTTAGGGGCATTTAGGGGTGACTAAGGGGTCTGTTAGATGCAGTGGAGTCGTGAGGGGGGTTAAAAAAAGGCGGGATTCGGCCATGACATTGGGTCCAGCTCTACAGGAACAGTCTTAAATTAGGAGTCCATAGGATTTAAAATGCATCAGAACAACGTTCTCCAATAATTAAAAAGGATTGATAGGCTGTCACTGGTTACTTTAAACATCTTTATACACTGCGTGGTTGTGGCGAAACCGACCTCGCCACGTGTCCTTGGAGGGGGCTGATTGCCCGCCTCTTGCCTTTGGACTATGGACCAGACTTTATGGGAATGTGATACCCCCCAGATAGCTATGCCATGGAGCCTATTCATATAATGAAAGACTATGGGAAAGACTTTGGCTCCATGGCAATTAAACTGTATTTGTGTGGTCTGCGTGCCATTCACCTAATAATGTGCACGCAGACCTGAGCTATCTGGGGATATGTTAAATGTCTGTGTTTAATGTATAAAATGTGACTTTATGTATTTTAAAGAGTTTTATGTTGGTTTGCAACCATGTGGTTAATGGAGTCTGCCTCTAGTCCTGGATAATTAGATTTCTTCTCCAATTATCTCCAGGGCAGAAGGGAGGAAGCCAGGATGCATTGTGGGGATGTTTTACTTTTACTGTTTGAGCCAGGGGGAATAAAAGATAGTTTTACTAACTGTTGAACCCCTGGTCTGATTCATGCCATTTTTTAATATGTTGTTCCCCTGAATGGATTGATTGTGGATATGGATTTTTATGTGAATGTGATGTATGGTTTTAAAGTTATGAAAGTTGTGTAAAAGTATATTTTACTCTGTATGCATAATGGGATTATGTGTCACACTAAGGGGAGGGGATGTGTGGGAGGTAACATCTATGTCATTGGTTCTTTTATGCCTCCCCCTGGGTGTGGCCTGTATGTGTGAGTTGGAAATAAAGGCCAGGCTGGATGAGCCAGTCCAGAGTTCCTGTTTTACCCTCAAAGTGATGTGTCGTCTCATTATTGGGGGAAGGATTTATTGTATGCTGTTCCAGTTGACTGCTAGGAGTACAAGCCTATTCGTATGGTTCCTATTCAATGGTCTACAGCATTCATACGCTTGGGAGAATTTAAAGGTTTCTCGGATTCGGTGATTGTGGTGTCTGCCAGAGTGCTTGGAGTCCTCAGAAAGCACTAGGAGCATCCATTAACGGAGGTACCAAGTCGGGGTGCCAGGTGATCCGTTACATTGGTGGCAAGCGGTGGGATGGCGTCCTAGTGTGAGGTAAAGCAGCTCGGAGACACAGTTCGTTTGGATTACAAAGGGAGGGCAACGCTAGTACCCGTACAGCGCCCCTATCTACAAAAGAAGCAACGTCGGCAGGGCAAGCATGGCGCCCAGTTACAGTCAACAGGAGTTTGACGCTATGATGAAAATGCTGCTGGCTTTCTTTGGACCAGAACCCCCGGAGGAGAAATACATACAGAGCACAAGGAAAGTAGCGGCAGCGTATCTGCAGGGTCTAGCAGACAAAAAAGCAGCTGAAGGTGTCGTCCTTCCTCCCCAGCGGCAGCTTAGCACACCAAGGGGAGATAGTAAGCCCCTCACCAGCGCAGATGGGACCGTGGTCTCTGCGGCCAAGCTACAAGGAGCTGAAGGGGCCGTCCTTGCTCCCCAGCGGCAGTCTACGGTTCAGGGAGAGGAGTCTGTTATCCCCTCTCCCCAGCGGCAGCTTAGCATACCAAGGGGAGACAGTAAGCCCCACACCAGCGCAGATGGGACCGTGGTCTCTGTGCCCAAGTTACAGGGAGCTGAAGGGGCCATCCTTGCTCCCCAGCGGCAGGTTACAGTTCAGAGAGAGGAGCTTGTTACACCCTCTCTCCAGCGGCAGCCTAACCCACCAAGGGGAGACCGTAAGCCCCACACCAGCGCAGATGGGACCGTGGTCTCTGTGCCCAAGTTACAGGGAGCTGAAGGAGCCGTCCTCCCTCCCCAGCGGCAGTGTGATTTGTTGGGAATTGGGAGCCCGGTCTCCATTCCCCAGCGGCAGAGTATCCAGCAGGGAATAGAGAGCCCAGCCCCCTTTCCCCCACAGCAGGACTCTGTGCTGGGAGGAGAGACAGTCGGTCTCCCTCCGCAGAGACGGGAAGTATGCATGGGAGAGGAGATTGTTACCACCTCTCCCCAGCGGTGGATCATTAACGTACAGGGAATAGAGAGCCCAGTCTCCATTCCCCAGCAGCAGAGTGTTCTAATGGGAGAGGAGCTGGTTACCACCTCTCCCCAGCGGCAGCTTAATGTACCAGGGGGAGACTGTAAGCCCCACACCTGTGCAGATGGGACCGTGGTCTCTGCACTTCCAGCACAGGGGGTAGGGACGGTCGGTCCTGCCCCCCCCCACAACAGGGCTGTTTAGCCAAAGGGGAGACAGTCTGTCTCCAGCAGCAGAGCTGTGTAACTAAAGGGGAGACAGTCGGTCTCCAGCAGCAGAGCTGTGTAACTCAAGGGGAGACAGTCGGTCTCCAGCAGCAGAGCTGTGTAACTCAAGGGGAGACAGTCGGTCTCCAGCAGCAGAGCGGTGTAACTCAAGGGGAGACAGTCGGTCTCCAGCAGCAGAGCGGTGTATTTAAAGGGGAGACAGTCGGTCTCCAGCAACCAGGCTCCAACCAGACTACTCCCGTGGTAGTGCTGGCAACAGGACAGAGTACCGCTGGTCTCTGCCCCCTCAGCAACCTACCAAGGCAGCCTACCAGTCCCCCACACAGCCGTGGTGAGGCACCTGAACCTGGACAAGATTCTCCCTCACCCAGGTGTAGTAACTGTTTATTGTGGGTGGGCTGCTCTGCTGTTTCTGTCTTGTGGGTGGGCTGCTGGACTAACAAGGGCACTGACCGGCAGGAGGTCAAGTACCCTGTTAGTCTGGGGGGTAAAGGGGAGAAGTGTGGCGAAACCGACCTCGCCACGTGTCCTTGGAGGGGGCTGATTGCCCGCCTCTTGCCTTTGGACTATGGACCAGACTTTATGGGAATGTGATACCCCCCAGATAGCTATGCCATGGAGCCTATTCATATAATGAAAGACTATGGGAAAGACTTTGGCTCCATGGCAATTAAACTGTATTTGTGTGGTCTGCGTGCCATTCACCTAATAATGTGCACGCAGACCTGAGCTATCTGGGGATATGTTAAATGTCTGTGTTTAATGTATAAAATGTGACTTTATGTATTTTAAAGAGTTTTATGTTGGTTTGCAACCATGTGGTTAATGGAGTCTGCCTCTAGTCCTGGATAATTAGATTTCTTCTCCAATTATCTCCAGGGCAGAAGGGAGGAAGCCAGGATGCATTGTGGGGATGTTTTACTTTTACTGTTTGAGCCAGGGGGAATAAAAGATAGTTTTACTAACTGTTGAACCCCTGGTCTGATTCATGCCATTTTTTAATATGTTGTTCCCCTGAATGGATTGATTGTGGATATGGATTTTTATGTGAATGTGATGTATGGTTTTAAAGTTATGAAAGTTGTGTAAAAGTATATTTTACTCTGTATGCATAATGGGATTATGTGTCACACTAAGGGGAGGGGATGTGTGGGAGGTAACATCTATGTCATTGGTTCTTTTATGCCTCCCCCTGGGTGTGGCCTGTATGTGTGAGTTGGAAATAAAGGCCAGGCTGGATGAGCCAGTCCAGAGTTCCTGTTTTACCCTCAAAGTGATGTGTCGTCTCATTATTGGGGGAAGGATTTATTGTATGCTGTTCCAGTTGACTGCTAGGAGTACAAGCCTATTCGTATGGTTCCTATTCAATGGTCTACAGCATTCATACGCTTGGGAGAATTTAAAGGTTTCTCGGATTCGGTGATTGTGGTGTCTGCCAGAGTGCTTGGAGTCCTCAGAAAGCACTAGGAGCATCCATTAACGGAGGTACCAAGTCGGGGTGCCAGGTGATCCGTTACAGTGGTATCACAGCAAATACATTTTCAGACATGATCAATGCCTAATAAAAATAAAATTTTAACATTTAAAATTATTTGAATATTATAAAACATTAATTTGTGAATTATAAACACTTCAGTTTCCCCAGACATCAAGTTAAACTTTTACTTTTAGACTCTATCATCTTATGTTATGTTCTTTTATTCTTCTCTTAATTAATTTTTTTAATGCAACTCATTATTCGGTTTTGAAAAGCAGTACAAAGAAATAATAAAAATAAAAGTGCTTTGCATTAGTGAACTTTTGTGCCTGCAAAAGAAATACAATATATTTTTTAAATGAAACTGTTTTACAGTTGAATATTGTAGACAGTAACTTGCAATGAATGTATTATAAATGGCAATTTGTATAATATACTGACCTTATTTATTTAAGTGTTTATTGTTATTGAAACAATACGCTGACAATACAATATTTTCTGACAAGTAACCCACTAGGTATACATATAATACAATAAAATGTAGATAGTACAATTCTGTACAGACAACATATTTCTCAGCAATCTGATAAAGTATATATGAATCAACACGTACCTGATAGGATGCTATACTGATCAATCAGTACTAAAAAACTGAACAGTCGAAAAGTCATATTGTAATCAAGACGGAGCCAATTATGTACACCTATTGATTAGCCAAAATTACACAGGAGGACCTGGCTTTTCCCAAGTAATACATGAGATATGCAAACCAGAGAGACCATGTTGAGTACATGCTTAGAAATGGCCCTGAACTAAGGCAATTTCCTCCATCATGCAAGCCTTAACAGCATTGCAGATCCAATCTAAAAGATTAAGTTGATCTTGAAGTTTCCAGAAATTTGAGATAAGAGTTTTGACCGAGTTCAATGGTTGGATTGTGAGTGTATGCTTATTATTTAGGTAAGTAAGAAGATAGTAACAAGAGACTCTCTCTTTCTGTTGTTAAGGGTGAGGCGGAAGTGAGCTGGGCTATGGTCCCAAATATTTCTTGCAAGTAAATCCAGATGAATGGGCAATGCCCCAAGATGTGGTTATTGAGTCCCTACTTCAAAATTGAATCTCCTGACTAGGTATGCATGAGGAAAACCTGGAGCATAACAGAAGAATTATACCATGGGATGGGAAATTGAAGTTGGACCCTTAATATAGCAGTGGTATTCCTAAAATGTTGTACAAGAGAGTTACCTCCAATTTCTTTAATGATATCCTAGAATAGGCTGGGTAAGAGTGGACTTGAGAAATTAGAAAAAGATGATACAAACAAGCAAGTATTCATGGAGTGTGGATTAGATCAATTTGTATATTTTAAAACCTGGTTAACTCTCAGAGAGAAAATCCAAGTGCAATTTTAATAAAAAAAAAGCCCTTTATTTCATTGTAAGGAAAGTGATCTAAAAATTATTTTGTAGTAGAGCAAACAAATATGATGCCGGCACTTCAAGGATCCCAGGTTAAAACTATTATTCCACATTTAAAAAGCAGAGGCTGCAGTAATAGCACAATGCACCCTCTGCGTCACATTTCAAAATAGCCCAATCAGGTATACATGCTAGAAAAGTATTCTCACGCATTTCATGGTTATAGTGAGCGCATATTCATATTCCTTAGATATAATAGGAATAATGTAAAAACCCAGGGCAAGTCCCATGCTGGTTTCCAAAAAAAGACCACAGTTGCTTTTGATTTCCCAACAATCTAGGCAAAAAGGAATGCAAAAATTTGCCATGTAAGTTGCAATGGTCTCTCTCCAATAAAGAGTTACTCCAAGCATCATACTCACTACAGGTTGTAGTGGTTATTATAAAAAACAAACAAAAAGTTACCTGCGCTCTCTCCTGTAGTGGTTATTATGCCAAGAGTACCCTGGCCCGGATTCCCGGTAATGGGGCAAATAGTTTAGCAATGGTTTGCCACCTTACTTGGATCCCCACCAGACTCTGATTCTGATAACTGAGTGGGTCGTATTAATTGGGTGAGTGTGTCAGCTGACCATTAACATTAGGCAGCCTGGAACTCTAGTTCCTGGCTGGCTGATGACATACATAGGACACGAGCTCACACATTTAGGCTGGAAGAAAGGAGATTTAATCTAAGGCAAAGAAAATGTTTTTTACAGTAAGAGCAATAAGGATATGGAATTCTCTGCCCGAAGAGGTGGTTTTGTCAGAGTCTATACAGATGTTTAAACTGCAATTGGATAAATACTTGCAAAAACATAACATACAGGGATATAATTTCTAATTAGTGGGGTAATAGCTGCTTGATCCATGGAGATATCTGACTGCTATTTTGGGGTCAAGAAGGAATGTTTTCCTAGTTTGTTGCAAAATTGCCTTCTTTTGGATCAACAGCAAAAACATATGTGAGGAAGGCGGAACTTGATGGACGCAAGTCTCTTTTCAGCTATGTAACTATGTAACTATGTAACCCTAGGATGCTACCATAGGTGGAGTAACCCATCTACCAGCAGAGGGGTTAATCTTTGTATGTGCAGTGTTTCAAAGCGGAATGTTGCACATACATACTCCAGGTACAATGACCACTTCAAATCAAGGAAGGGGTCTTGGTGCTTGGAGTAACCCTTTAACCCCTTAAGGACCAAACTTCTGGAATAAAAGGGAATCATGACATGTCACACATTTCATGTGTCCTTAAGGGGTTAAGGCAATAAAAGCTCACAATGTGTTACCCTGCTCAAAGCAGTAGGTTGGATGAAATAATAGAATAACAATGGCCTATCTAAAATACAAATTTATATTCTGAGCAGTGGACACAATTGACATATTACAGATCAACATATCATCAAATAGGGTAAGCATAATTTAATGCGCATTCTAAAGAGCAGACCACCTTTCTAAACACATCCATAAATAATCCTGAGCCTGTTTTTTCTGAAGAGAAGTTTGCAAGACAAGTGTATAAAGCAGGGATCTCAAACTCTGCCCCCAAGATGTTACTGGCCTACAACTCCCAAAATTATTTGAATGCAACATATGGCCACATAATCATGTGACCTGTAGTTCAGAAGCATCTATGGGTAGAGATGTCCCGAATAGTTCACTGGCGAATAGTTCCTGGCGAACATAGCTTGTTCGTGTTCGCCACCTATTCGTCATCATTGACTAAACTTTGACCCTGTACCTCACAGTCAGCAGACACATTCCAGCCAATCAGCAGCAGACCCTCCCTCCCAGACCCTCCCACCTCCTGGACAGCATCCATTTTAGATTCATTCGGAAGCTGGATTCTTTTTTTTTGTATTTATTTTTTTTAGACAGAAGTGTGTTATATTTGAGCATGCTAGGCTGAACGTGCGTATATCATGGCTAGTTGCACTGAGGGTATGAGTATATAGCAGTACATTGTTGTGAAACATGACTGTCATGTTTAGGGTGTAGCTTGCACGTTATCAACTGTGAATTTATATCAGCAGCTCCACCACTAGTTATAAATCAAGTGTGAGTCGCCCCATGAGATGAGACTAGTGAATAACATAACACATGAACAGTTAAGGTAAAGGCATGTAAGGAACTACAACAATAAACTCTTTAGGAGGTGAAATAATGACATGTTTAAACTCTTGCTACTTTACGATTAGTTAATGTGCAGAGAGCAGTTCATGTGATCAAAGGCATGGTGTGGAGGATCGGCTATAGTGGGACATGCTTGGCAGGCTGCTGTTTACTGCTTGTGCTCATCCGATCCCTTCTGGGCGCCAGGTGCAGACCCTGGGAGTCCCTGATAGCTGGAACAACAAAGGCAAGTCTCTGGCTGAGTGCCGGGTTCGCGGCTTGAGGTGGTGGAAGCTTGTTTTGTCGGGTGGTCGGATCTGTCCCGGTGGTGCTTCACGTCCGGTGCGGGATTGTGGGGCTTAAGGTGGAGGCGAGTGCTTGACCTGGGGCAGGCTCTGCATTTCTGTTTGTGCCTCCGGTCCCGTCTTCAACGCCTTTTGCGTTGGTGGATTTTAATGGGGACTGCTTCACTTAGCTGTGGTGGAGCTTGTTGGGGCTGTGGTGGAGCTTGTTGGGGTTTCCTGCTTGTTATTTGCTTCCAAAATTGACTAAAGGACTCAATATCCTGCCATGCTTTGCTGGTACCAGGAGGACACGCGGCTGCCGCCATATTGGGAGAGTCGCAGATGAGTATGTCAGCCTGGGCGGCTGTGCTCTGTGCGTCCATTAGCTCCAGACAGCCTCTCAGGGGTGGACCGGGATAACCCCCACCGGTCCGAGGGGGGGGGGATAATGGAGCTCCTGCCGGGAAGTAGATGCTCCTGGGCATCCCAGGATCGGGAGATCGGCCGCCTCTCCTGCTCGGTGAGCACCAGGCCACACTTGCCACGCGGAGGTAAGTAAGACTCTGTCGAGTTGCTGACCGCTATTAAGCATGTCGGGTCGGTCAGGTAGGAGCAACATTGCTGGGTCATCCCCTTCTGGGGTGAAATTCGCTTGTTGATAGCTGCTCAAAGTGAGATATTGAGGGAGCTCACACGAAGTGTGTCTTTCCTCCATGACAGCTAGGCCCCGCCCCCCTGAAGCTGCATTCTTAGTGAGAGGAGGGACAGTGTAGCTGCTGCTGATTTAATAGGGAAATCGATAGCTAGGCTAGTGTATTCAGTGTCCACTACAGTCCTGAAGGACTCATCTGATCTCTGCTGTAAGGACAGCATCCCAAAATGCCCTTTTTAGGGCTAGAACATCAGTCTGCTTTTTTTTTTTTTTTTTTTGTGTAATTGTCATGTCCTGCTCTGTTCTGTGGAGATGTCTGGTCTTGGCTTCTAGTATCCAGTACTCTTGTTACAATTCTTGTTTAGTTTTTCTTGGTTTTTTGGTTTTCTATTCTATGTCTGGTTTTCTTTATGCTGGGATTTCTGGGTTCATTCCTGTAATCCATCCCTGGGATTCCCAGTCTCCAGGTTTCATTTAAATGTTTGTTTTATGTTGCCACACCCGTTTGTTTTCCATCGTTCACTCTGTTTAGGTGTTCCTGCAGGCAGTTCCTCAAGGCTTCTGCCCTTTCTTGCAGGTAAGTGCTATATATGTCTTTTGGTTGTTTTAGCATACATTAGGCAGTGTAGGACCTGCCAGATATGGGGTACATTGGCGTTGTTGGCAGGCTTATGCAATGTATGATCATATAGTGTGACTAAACCCCCATGATTTCCATATGTAGTACTTAGTTATTTCTCCTCTTGTTTTGCCTATGTTATCTTGTCTTGTTTTAGTTTGTATACCCAGTCCATGTCCAGTCCTGTCCAGTCATGCCCATGTTATGTTCATGTTTTCCTCATGTCTTGTGTATATGTTCTGGGTTTAGCTTACTATCCTTCTCTGGTCCTGGGTTCTATTAGTTCTGTCTTGTTTTCATGTTTGGTGCCTATCTGTAGTCTTGCCTTGTTTCTAGTACTGGATACAATCTTGCTGCAGAGCCTCCCTATTCAGCTCCTGGGAGGTCTGCTAATTTCCATGCTCCTAGTTCCTGGTATCCGCTTAAGCTGATTCAGGGTCTTGGTATGTGGCTGCACAAATGCTGGTGCTCAACACCAGGGACGCTTTACAGACGTGTTGTTGATGGAGGACATGCGGAGCTTTTTAAGTCCTACGCATCGCCACAGAAGACCAAACACAGCAGGCGTCCCAGGGGGCTTGTTGTCACCTTTCGGGGAACCTTGGTGTTGTACGTGGCTGGGTGGAGGAAGAGACCTTCAATTACATCAGTGAGGACAAGGAACGGGACATGGCTAGCTTGGTATCCAACCTTGTGCAAATGGGGAGTTTGCGGTTGTGCAAATGGACTGTTTGTGGTGCGTTAAACGGGGAGTTTGGTTTGTCACTGTGAAGCGGGCGTAACCCTTACACTACCTGATCGATACATACCTGATGTTTTAAAGCACGTTATTCCAAACAATTTAGGAATGTTAGGTGATTTATGCCCTTTATGGATTAAAACCAGACTCTGCATCAACTATGTAATTTTCCATGGGAGTTTTGCCATGGATCCCCCTCCGGCATGCCACAGTCCAGGTGTTAGTCCCCTTGAAACAACTTTTCCATCACTATTGTGGCCAGAAAGAGTCCCTGTGGGTTTTAAAATTCGCCTGCCTATTGAAGTCTATGGCGGTTCGCGAACATTTGCGGAAATTCGCGTTCGCGAACGGAAAATGTTATGTTCGCGACATCTCTATCTATGGCATGTCTGAGATGTCTGTTATAAAGCATTGGGCACAACCTATACACAAAAATAACTCTCTTGAGTTACTAAAGAACTAAATAGATTACGGTGGATGGAATGGGATAAAGCCCTAAAAAAAGAAAAGTTATAGGCAGATTTAAATGTAGACTGACCATTATAAAGTTTAAATAATGTGTAGTTTTTCTTTACAGTGTAAGAATAAAAAAGAGTGTTGTTTATAACTAAGGAAGAGAGGGTATAAAAAAGGAGGTAAGGGAAAGGATGGAAAAGGGGAAAGGAAAAGGGAAAAAGAAAAAGGAAAGGAGGAATGTGGCGAAACCGACCTCGCCACATGTCCTTGGAGGGGGCTGCTTGCCTGCCTCTTGCCTTTGGACTATGGACCAGACTTTATGTGAATGTGTTAACCCAGATAGCTATACCCTGGAGCCTATTCATATAATGAAAGACTATGGGAAAGACTTTAGCTCCATGGCAATTGTACTGTGTGAATAGGATCTGCGCGCTATTCGGTAGTTTTGTGCGCTCAGATCCCAGCTATCTGGGGATATGTGAAATGTCTGTGTGTTATGGATAAAAAGTAACTTTCTGTATTTTAAAGTGTTTTATGTCTTTCTGTAACCATGTGGTTAATGGAGTCTGTCTCTGTGCTGGAGATAATTGGATTACTTCTCCGGCACAGAGAAGGCTCTGTAAAAAACAGTCTGAGCTGGAAAGCTAGGGGTTTTAAAAGATACTTTACTAACTTTTGAACCCCTGGTCTGATCCGTTTTTTAATATGTTGTTCCCCTGAATGGATTGATTGTGGATATGTATTTTTATGTGAATGTGATGTATGGTTTTAGAGTTAGGAAAGTTGTGTAAAAGTATATTGTACACTGTATGCATAATGGGATTATGTGTCACACTAAGGGGAGGGGATGTGTGGGAGGTAACATCTATGTCATTGGTTCTTTTATGCCTCCCTCTGGGTGTGGCCTGTATGTGTGAGTTGGAAATAAAAGCCAGGCTGGATGAGCCAGTCCTCAGTTCCTGTTTAACCCTCAAAATGAAGTGTTGTCTCTTTCTTGGGGGGAATTGGATTGTAAGCTGACTGCCAGGAGTGTAAGCGGATTGTATGCTTTTCTTGTTCAGCTGTTCCAGTTCGGAGTGTTATCTTGTATCCAGTTCGGGAGTTTGGTGTTCTGCAGTAGCTGTGCCTGTCTCTCAAAAAGGGGATTATCGCCTAAACGGGTTTTATCCTCTTGTAAGTGAAACGGTCCGTTACAAGGAAGAAAAAGAAAAAAAAGAAAAAAGAGAGGGAAGGGGAAAGAGAAGGGAAAAGAGAAGAGATAGATGGAAAATAGGAGATTATTGAATGATTATCTTTAAAATAAATACATTTAAAGGAAAAAACCTTCATCACATTAGGACTACAGCTTTTTGCTCTACATGCGTCCCTTTCTTCTTCTTTAAATTTAGAATAGTTTTAAGCTTTGTAATTTGGTAATCCTGAATACTCATGAGCTTATTTTACTCTACAGCTCCTCTCTATCACTCCTTACATTAAGGGGATGCCAGGGCACTCCTGGCGCCATAACCTTTACGATGAGCTGTAGAGGTTGTGGTGCTTGAAGTACCCCTTTTACATTCTTTGTAATGATGTTTTATCTTTGAATTACATACATGTTTGCAATTTTTGCAAATGAAATTCCAATACTTGTAATATAGCAATTTCAATAGTACTAATAATTTTTTTAAAATATATATATAAATATATATTGGAAAGTTTACTACATACCCTTGAGAGAGCTACCATATATGTGTACTGCATACACAGTATGAAATGTGGGCAGAAACACGTGTATGGACTTTGTCATGGCATGAAAGCAGATGCAAAAAGAAAATATTATGAATATTATTAGACTTACTCTACAGAAAGAGGTACCGTATATACTCGAGTATAAGCCAACCCGAATATAAGCCGAGGCCCCTAATTTTACCCCAAAAAACTGGGAAAACTTATTGACTCGAGTATAAGACTAGGGTGGGAAATGCAGCAGCTACTGGTAAATTTCTAAATAAAATTAGATCCTAAAAAAATTATATTAATTGAATATTTATTTACAGTGTGTGTATATAATGAATGCAGTGTGTGTGTGTATGAGTGCAGTGTGTGTGTATGAGTGCAGTGTGTGTGTATGAGTGCAGTGTGTGTGTATGAGTGCAGTGAGTGTGTATGAGTGCAGTGAGTGTGTATGAGTGCAGTGAGTGTGTATGAGTGCAGTGTGTGTGTATGAGTGCAGTGTGTGTGTATGAGTGCAGTGTGTGTGTATGAGTGCAGTGTGAGTATGAGTGCAGTGTGTGTGTATGAGTGCAGTGTGTGTGTATGAGTGCAGTGTGTGTATGAGTGCAGTGTGTGTATGAGTGCAGTGTGTGTGTGAGTGCAGTGTGTGTATGAGTGCAGTGTGTATGTATGAATGTAGTGTGTGTGTATGAGTGCAGTGTGTATGAATGAGTGCAGTGTGTATGAATGAGTGCAGTGTGTATGAATGAGTGCAGTGTGTATGAGTGCAGTGTGTGTATGAATGCAGTGTGTGTATGAGTGCCGTGTGTATGTATGAGTGCAGTGTGTGTGTATGAGTGCATTGTGTGTGTGTGAATGCAGTGTGTGTGTGAATGCAGTGTGTGTGTGTATGAGTGCAGTGTGTGTGTGTGTGATGCAGAGTGTAATGCAGAGCCTTGGTGGGGGGGTGGGCATTTTTAATATTTTTTTTATTATTATTTTAATTTTTTTTGTTATGTTATTATTTATTTATTTTTATTATTATTTTTATTATTATTTTTTTATTATTATTAATTTATTTATTTTTCGTCCCCCCTCCCTGCTTGATACATGGCAGGGAAGGGGGCTCTCCTTCACTGGTGGTCCAGGACATTGGCAGTTCAGTGGGGGGGTAGGGGGGCTGGCAGAGAGCACTTACCTCTCCTGCAGCTCCTGTCAGCTCCCTTCTCCTCCGCGCCGGTCCGTGCAGCTCTTCTGTCAGCTCACACTGTAAGTCTCGCGAGAGCCGTACTATGACCTCGCGGCTCTCGCGAGACTTACACTGGGAGCTGACAGAGGTGCTGAACGGACCGCCGCGGAGGAGGAGAGAGCTGACAGGAGCTGCAGGAGAGGTAAGTAACCGCACACAGCCCCATTGTCTGTGTTATGGCAATGCAAATTGCCATAATACAGACAGTGACTCGAGTATAAGCCGAGTTGGGGGTTTTCAGCACAAAAAATGTGCTGAAAAACTCGGCTTATACTTGAGTATATACGGTATTCAGAACCCAAGCCCTAAGTATTCATATTTTCCATATTTATGAATTTATGCATTTTATAAAAGATCTTCTTTTGCCTTTTTCTTGCATTTTTATTGTTGTAGTATGTAAACATAAACTCAAAGGTCCTCATGAAAGAACAGCTATATTTATCTGGCAGTGTTATCTTACAATGATGCTCTTAGTCATGTTGTTATGTTGCATTGTTTGCATTCTAACATTTCATTTGTCTCGTGTCATGTGAATTAGGAACAAAAGTTTGGATCGGTGTATTCTGTGTGTCCTTTTCGGTTGCTTAAACAACAGAACAGTGGGAACTTAAAACAATGAGCTTAAAACAAGGAGAAAAAAAATTGCTAAGTGTGACGAAAGCAACTTCGCTACTGGCTTTTTGAGAGGACTAATGGCCAGCCTCTTGCCCTGTGACTATGGCCCCTGTGATAAACCTGGCTAAAATACTTTAAACAGGCTCTGTTCATGTGAGTTATGTACTTTTGTACTCCAGACAGAGAGACCGACCGTTAGCCCTGATTCTATGGAACTGTTTTGGGCATGGGGCCATGCTTGCGGTCGGTCAAAACTATGACTTCCAGGAAATTCCTGAAACCCTGCTCTGATCTGGGTGATTTTTGGATATGTTGTTCGCCCAAATCAGGGCTATCAGGGGAGACTTTATGGGGATATGTGGTGTTTTGGAGTGTTTTCCAGACTTTGTAAAAATGTATGTTTTTTTCTGCTTAGAGTTAATTGAGTTAGTCCATTGTCTTCGTTAATTGTATCACCCTAGGTCTGATTATAATCCCCCTTGCATAATAGTCCTTATGCTTGCCGAACTATTGGAGGTTGGTCATACGAGATTGGTAACCAATTGGGTTATTGGTTACCAATGGGGCATCTATGTTTCATGAACGGGTCTCGCCCCCTTTCTGCTCTAGGTCCTCCTATTTTTCCTCCCATTCTCACAGATGCTAAGAATGGGAGTGAGTCCATATGCGGTGATTTAACTGTTACACCGCCAAACATAGTTACTTAACGTGCAATGGCATAAGGCATTCTTGAAGAGAGGCTAAGAAAATTCTGATTGTACCTATTTGTTATATATGAAAGGGCAACACATACAAAACACGATATTCAGTTAGAATGAAAATCATATAGGAGTGATTTGTACATTAATTGGCAGAATATATACATGGATATATCATGTTGCTATTTAGATTTTTTTTTTTTTTTGCTCACTCATCATAGTAAACACTTCACATAATGCAGTTTTACATCTCTCTCTCCCAGTAGATGCAGGCTTTAATAGGACACATGGACTTAGTTATGTCCTTATTTATTGATCAGAAGTGCTTTTTTAAATGTATGCAGGTTGCTATCGATTCAGAATGTGTCCTGTTACATTCCATTCATTACATTGAACTCACTGACTAAGTGGGTGTATAAAGAGATACTTTTCCCTGTGGAAATTTACCATATATTACATTCATAAGCAAAATTTATAAATAGATGTATGTTGCAGTTATAGAATGTTGCTCACTCATAGTAAATTCAAACAGACCCGCATGATGCAGTCTTGCATCTCACTTGCAATAACTGTAATCACTACTAGGACTCATCTTGTAGAGTTAGTCATGTCCTTACTTATTGATCAAACCTGATTTTTACACATGCACACAAATTGCTATGGATTCAAATTGCAACCTATTAGTTTCCGTTTGGTAACTACATTGAACGCACTGACTGAGTTTGTATATAAAAGAATATTTTATTACTATCCCTGTGGAAATTTACAATACATTACATTATTTACATTATTTACAAATCCAGAATCTGGGGTAACACACTGTAGGGTAATAACTGCTTGATCCAAGGATAAATCTGACTGCCATTCTGGGGTCAAGATGGATTTTTTTCCCTTCCCTTCCCTTTTTTTTTGCCTTCTTTTGGATCAACAGCAAAAAACAAATGTGAGGAAGGCTGAACTTGATGGACGCAAGTCTCTTTTCAGCCTATGTAACTATTTAACTATGTAACACTAGGTACCGATAAAGGGAAGGTGAATCCCTCGTTCAAGCCTTTGGGTGCCAAGGTATCCAATTTATGGATCTAAAAACATTCTCTTTTTCTAACGGGTTAAATTGATTTAACTCTTAGAAAAAGATAATGTTTTGGATTCTCTTATAGCAAATAGGTACAATCAGAATTGTCTTAGCCTCCTTTCAAGAATGCCTTACACCATTGCACGTTAAGTAACTATGTTTGGTGGTGTAACAGTTAAATCACCGCATATGGATTCGCTCCCATTCTTAGCATCTGTGAAAATGGGAGGAAAAATAGGAGGACCTAGAGCAGAAAGGGGGCAAGACCCGTTCATGAAACAGACGTCCCATGAGTAACCCAATTGGTTACCAATCTCGTATGACCAACCTCCAACAGAGTTAAAAAGCGACCTTACCGGGCGGCTCATTTGAATTCCCGGATGAAAGTGCTTAGGTAGTGCTGAAACGCACGTCGGTTCACCTAGTCTTTTGTCAGGGTACCTGTAGTCTCTACCTCTGATAAGAGGAGAGACTTAGACGTTTTCCCGTTCAGAAGGGCTGTTTCCTCCGTTCCTCGCGGTCCCTCCGGTCGGTTACACGCCGGCCGCGAGGGATCCACGCCCTTTTATGACGTGACGCTCAGTAGCCGACGTCATGACGCCAAGCCGGCTCGACCTGTCACTCAAACCCTGAACACAAACCAGGACTCGTCGGGGGTGTGATTACCTCCTAGAACCGGGGTATTTAATAGAGCTTGCCGCATTTGCTCATTGCCCTGTCGTGGTTCTAGCCAGTCTAGTCACTCAGTGCTCTTGTATGTCTATTGTCTCTTTGGTTCTGACCCGGCTTGTTTGTATCACTCTGCTTATCTCTGTTATCCTTTGACCCGGCTTGTCTCTCGCTTACCTGTCTTCTCGTTCCCTCGACCTCGGCTTGTCTCTGACCATTCTCTACTTACTCCTTACGTTAAGTCCGGCCATTCTAAGGTCCGGTATACGTACCTACTACACTTTGTACTCTGCGTGTTGGATCCCTGTCCCGATCCTGACATTACGACAGGGCCAATGGATCCTGCAGGTACAAGTAGTCAGCTTGGTCCTTCCGATCCTAGGTTTGACGCCATGGAACATAGAATGGATCAGATGGCCTTAGCACTACAGGCGTTATTGTCTCGTCCTAATAACCCACCAGAAGAGATGCGTAATAATTCTATCTCCCCTGTAAGTTCAGGTTTAGAGGTAGCCACTGTAGGTGCCTCCTCTCGTATTACCCCACCTGTACGTTATGGTGGTTCTCCTGAGAAGGGTCGAGGTTTTTTAAACCAAATCAGTATCCACTTCGAATTACAACCCCGTTCCTATCCTACAGATAGGGCGAAGGTCGGATTTATTATCACCTTACTCGTTGAGAAAGCTCTGAGATGGGCCAATCCGTTGTGGGAAAACGATAATCCGTTAGTATATAATTATAATGCCTTTGTAGCTGCTTTTAGAAGAACTTTTGACCCTCCTGGTAGAAAGGTCAATGCAGCCAGATTACTGTTGCGCCTTAGACAAGATAACCAAACTCTTGTGGAGTATGCACTAGAGTTCAGGTCCTTGGCGGCAGAAGTTAAGTGGAATGAACAGGCTTATATAGACGTATTTTTAAACGGATTATCAGATGTAATACTTGATGAGGTTGCTACTAGAGAGCTTCCTGAGAATTTGGAGGATTTAATTTCTTTTATCTCTCGCATTGATGAACGCTTAAGAGAGAGACAGAACACTCGAGATAGAACCTGTAGACCTTCCTTCAAACTAGCTCCCTCATTTCTAAGTCCTGAGATCAAAACCTTACCTTTTCCAGAACCTATGCAGATAGGCAATACTCATCTCTCAGAAGAGGAGAGACAGTACAGGAGAAGGGAGGGGCTGTGTATGTACTGTGGAGTCAGAGGTCACTTACGCCTAAATTGTCCTAATCGATCGGGAAACGCTCGCACCTAAGTTTCTCTAGAGGACAGGCCTTGGGTGTTTCTATTTTGTCCTCTACTCATAATTATAAAGATCATAGGCTTGTGCTACCCGTTTCCTTAACTTGGGAGAGGGGAGTAGTAGAGACTGTGGCATTGATAGATTCCGGAGCTGCTGAGAGCTTTATCGACCAAGTTTTTGTCACTAAACACACCATTCCTTCTCAGTTAAGGGAGACGCCCTTGGCCGTTGAGGCCATAGATGGTAGACCTTTAGTTGAGCCTGTGATTTTTCGTGAAACCATACCCGTTAACTTAACTGTTGGTATTTTACACGAGGAAGACATATCTCTGTTACTCATTTCATCTCCTTCTATTCCCATAGTCCTAGGGTATTCTTGGTTAAAGAGACATAACCCTATTATTGATTGGGAATTAGGGGAGATAATCTCATGGGGTCTGAATTGTCAGGAGAAGTGTTTACAGAAAGTCTCACCGCTTTGCATAGTTAATGCATCCACTCAGTCTACCGACCCTACAGAAGTACAAATACCGCCACTGTATCTGGACTTAAAGGCGGTATTTGACAAAAAGAAGGCCGATACTTTACCCCCACACAGGTCCTTTGATTGTAAGATTAATCTACTCCCTGGTACCATGCCTCCCAGGGGCAATGTATACCCTTTGTCTACTAAAGAGAACTTAGTCCTAGAGGAGTATATTCGTGAAAATCTAGACAAAGGATTTATTAGGAGATCTTCCTCCCCTGCCGGGGCTGGTTTTTTTTTTGTTAAAAAGAAGGATGGTACGCTGAGACCTTGCATTGACTACCGAGGTTTGAACAAAATAACCGTTAGAAATGCCTACCCGATTCCTTTGATTACCGAGCTCTTTGATCGTTTAAAGGGTTCCAAGATTTTCACCAAGTTAGATCTCAGAGGGGCATATAACTTGGTGAGGATTCAGCAGGGTCACGAGTGGATGACGGCGTTTAACACTCGATATGGGCACTACGAGTATACCGTAATGCCTTTTGGTCTCTGCAATGCGCCGGCAGTATTTCAGGACTTGATCAATGAAGTTCTTAGGGAGTTTCAACAGGACTGCGTTATTGTATACCTGGATGATATTCTTATACATTCTAGGGACATTGAGACTCACCACAGACAAGTCAGAAGGGTTTTGCGCAAACTTCTTCAACATGGCTTCTACTGCAAACTGGAGAAATGTAGTTTTGATCAGTCCCAGACAAACTTTCTTGGTTATGTGATTTCTGGGGAAGGGTTTAAGATGGATCCGGATAAACTCCAGTCCATTTTAGACTGGCCCTTACCTAAGGGTCTCAAGGCCATTCAGAGGTTTATTGGATTCTCCAATTATTATAGGCGCTTCATTAAGGGTTACTCGTCAATTATTGCTCCTATCACCAATATGACCAGACAGGGGGCTGACACTAAGAATTGGTCTACTGAAGCACTTCTTGTTTTCAAAACCCTCAAAGAACTTTTTGCTTCCGCACCAATTTTAGTTCACCCTGATACTACTCTGCCTTTCCTACTCGAAGTAGACGCCTCAGAGACGGGTGTAGGCGCTATCCTGTCCCAAAGGTTAGGTGTGGATAAACCATTACATCCATGTATTTTTTTTTCCAAAAAGCTATCTGGCCCGGAGAGCAGATATGACATTGGTGACAGGGAACTACTAGCAGTTATCATGGCTTTAAAGGAATGGAGACATTTATTGGAAGGGACCTTACATCCTGTTACTATTTTGACGGACCACAAGAACTTGTCCTATATTGGGGAGGCCAAGCGATTGTCCTCCAGGCAAGCTCGTTGGTCTTTATTTCTCACTCATTTCAATTACGTACTCACTTACAGACCTGGTTCTAAGAATTCTAAAGCCGATGCTTTGTCTCGCCAATATGAACCTTCTACTGTGTCTGAGCCAGTGTTGTCCTCTATAGTTCCCAAGTGCAATATTATCGCCAACACAAGTCTTAAAATTCATTCTCCACTGCTTGACCGTATCATGAAGTTGCAACATCTGGCACCTGGGCAGACTCCTGTGGCAAGACACTTCGTTCCTCCTGAACTCCAAAGGGAGCTCTTACAGTGTTTCCACGAGAGTAAGGTGGCGGGGCATCCTGGTATTCGCAAGACTTATTCCTTAATCTCTAAAGATTTCTGGTGGCCTTCTTTACGAAAGGATATTAAGGATTTCATTGCAGTGTGTGAGATCTGTACTAAGACTAAGCAACCTCATACTCTTCCATGTGGTCTATTACAGCCCTTGGGCATTCCAGAAAGACCGTGGTCCTGTTTGGCCATGGACTTTATTGTTGATTTGCCTATTTCTAAAAAACAGACTGTTATTCTCACTGTAGTCGATAGGTTTACTAAGATGGCTCATTTTGTGCCTTTACCTAAACTTTCGACTTCTCCTGAATTGGCGGAAATATTCGCTAAAGAAATTTTTCGTTTACATGGGATACCTTCCGAAATTATTTCTGATAGAGGTTCCCAATTTGTTTCACGTTTCTGGAGATCCTTCTGTTCTCAATTGGGCATCAAATTGAATTTTTCTTCTGCTTATCACCCTCAGTCTAACGGAGCTGCTGAACGTACTAATCAAAAAATTGAACAATATTTGCGTTGTTTTGTCTCCGAACATCAGGACGATTGGGTCGGTTTGATTCCTTGGGCAGAGTTCGCACACAATAATCTTGTTTGTGATTCCACTCGTTCTAGCCCCTTTTTCATGAATTATGGCTTTCATCCTTCCATTCTTCCCTCGGTCTCTCCTTCCCAAGGGGTACCGTCGGTTGATGTTCATGTTGCCAATCTGAGGAAGTTGTGGGATCAGACTCGACAAATTCTCCTACATAATTCCATGTTGTTCAAGAAACACGCTGATAAACGCAGAAGGGCGGCTCCTGTTTTTGTTCCTGGTGATAGGGTATGGTTGAGTACAAAAAACATTCGTTTAAAGGTTCCTTCTATGAAGTTCGCTCCTCGTTACATTGGCCCTTACAGGGTCCTGGCTCGTATTAACCCGGTTGCGTATCGTCTAGTACTTCCATCTGCCTTACGCATCCCTAACTCTTTTCATGTTTCCTTGCTGAAACCGTTAATTTGCAACAGATTTTCCTCCACTGTTTCCTCTCCTCGCTCTGTTCAGGTTGAGGGCCAGGAGGAGTACGAGATCAACTCCATCATCGATTCTCGAATTTCTCGAGGGAGGTTACAGTATCTTGTCGACTGGAAGGGATATGGTCCTGAGGAGAGGACTTGGGTACCTCAGGAGGATGTTCATGCTCCTCGCCTCCGCAGGGCTTTTCACTCCCGTTTTCCATCTCGTCCCGGTTCCTTCCTCCCGGTGGGCGTTTCTGAGAGGGGGGGTACTGTCAGGGTACCTGTAGTCTCTACCTCAGAGGAGGTGAGAGACTTAGACGTTTATCCTCCCAGAGGGGTTGTTTCTTCCGTTCCTCGGCCATTTACAAGCCGACCGCGAGGGATCCACTTCCTTATATGACGCTACGCTCAGTAGTCGACGTCATGACGCCAACCCGGGACGACCTGTCAGTCAAGTCCCGAGCACTAATCAGGACTCGTCGGGGGCGTGATTACCCTCTAGAATCAAGGTATAAAGTAAGGCTTTCGGCATCTGCTCATTGCCCTGTCGTGGTTCTAGCCTGTCTAGTCACTCAGTGCTCTTGTATTCTAGTTGTCTCTTTGCTTCTGATCTGGCTTGTTTGTACTACCCTGTTTATCTCTGTTACCCTTTGACTCGGCTTGTCTCTCGCTTACCTGTCCTCTCGTTCCCTCGACCTCGGCTTGTTCCTAGACCATTCTCTACTTACTCCTTACGTTAAGTCCGGCCATTCTAAGGTCCGGTATACGTACCTACCATCTGTTTGTACTCTGCGTGTTGGATCCCTGTCCCGATCCTGACACAGAGGTAACCATGTATGTCTGTTTGTGAGTGTGTATGTGTGAGTATGTGCAACTGTTTACATTGCTGGATTAACCCCTTCAGGACCGGCCTGTTTTTGTGATGTTTGTACGTTAAGGACCAGAGCAGTTTTAACACTTTTGTGGTGTTTGTGTTTAGCTGTAATTTTCCGCTCTCTCATTTACGGTTCCCATACAAGTTATATATTGTTTTTTTCACGACAAGAAGGGCTTTCTTTACATACCAGTATTTATATTATGTCATATATTGTATTTAAAAAAAATAATGAAATATGGTGAAAAATAAAAAAAAAACATGTTTTTGGACTTTTACTTGAAAAATCTTTTACTTATCTACAAAAGCTAATGAAAAAAACTGCTAAATAGATTCCAAATTTTGTCCCGAGTTTAAAAACACCCAGTGTTTACATGCTTTATTGCTTTTTTTGCAAGTTATAGGCCTATAAATACAAGTAGGAAATTGCTGTTTCAATATATATATATTTTAAATGTATCAATAGTGACATTGTTACACCGTTATCTGTCATAAATCCCCGAAACACACCTAACATGTACATATTTTTTAAAGTAGACAACCCAGGGTATTTAAAATGGGGTATGTCCAGTCTTTTTTAGTAGCCACCTAGTCACAAACACTGGCCAAAGTTAGCATTTATATTTGTTTGTGTGTTAAAAATGCAAAAAACGCTAACTTTGGCCGGTGTTTGTGACTAAGTGGCTACTAAAAAAGGCTGAACATACCCCATTTGCAATACCTTGGGTTGTCTTCTTTTGTAAATGGTATGCCATCATGGGGCTAATTCTCATTCCTTGGCTACCATACGCTCTCAAAGGCAACCTAACCAATCTGACAAATTTCAATAAAAAAAAAAAAAGTAAAATCAAGCCTTATATTTGACCCTGTAACTTTCACAAACACTATAAAACCTCTACATGTGGGGTACTGTTATACTCAGGAGACTTCGCTGAACACAAATATTAGTGTATCAGAACAGTAAAATATATCACAGCAATAATATCCTCAGTGAAAGAGCTGTTTGTGTGTGAAAAATGCAAAAAACTTCACTTTCACTGACAATATCATCGCTGTGATATGTTTTACTGTTTTGAAACACTAATATTTGTGTTCAGCGAAGTCTCCCGAGTAAAACAGTACCCCCATGTACAGGATTTAGGGTGTCATAGAAAGTTACAGGGTTAAGCACAGTGCTAGCAAATTAAATTATCTGGACTTTTGGCCTGGGTTGGCAGGCAGGTCCCTCAAATTGCAATCATTAAAATTACTTAATTAGGTAAAAATATTACATAAATATGCACGTAGAATTTTAATATATATACATATTTATATATTTGACATCTATGTGTATATTTATGAAATTATTAATGTAATTTTGTATGTGGACATATGTATATTTCGTATTATTTTTATTTATTTATTTATACATAGATATATATATCATTACATTCTAAGTGTATTTTGATATAAATATATATATATATCAATATCAAAATACTGTTAGAATAAAATTGAATATATATATATAATTTTTTTTTAATTATTAAAAATTATTTTTATTTTTTGTTATTTATTTTTATTAACATATTATTTGTATTTTATAATAATATATATATACCATATATATAGTTATTATATATATTGTATATATTCGTGTGTAATTTAAATATAAGTGTATTTTTATATTAATATACGTATATATAAATATAAAAATACACTTAGTGTGACATTATATATATGATATATATACATATATTATATATAGGTATATATAGATATAATACATGTATATATATCATATATATATACACATATTATAATTTTTTTTACACTGATTTTTTTGTTTTACACTTTATTTTATGATTTTTCACTTGCAGGGAGACTGCCTGTCAGCACAGACAGTCCCCCTGCAGGCAGATACAAAGACCCCTATTGCGGTCATGTGATCGAGTGATCACATGGCCGTGGGGTCCTGATCTGCCGAGGGGGGACTGCCCGGGCAGACAGGCAGTCCCCCTGGACCGGGAGGAGAGCTGATCGCCGCCGTGGGACCGACGGCGATCAGGTAAGTTGCCCAAAACCGTTATGACGGTTCAGGACCGTCAGAGGTCCAAACGCACGTTTTACCGCTGACGGTCCTGAACCGTCAGCGGTCCTTAAGGGGTTAATGTATTTGTTCAGGTGAGATCTATAGCTCCCTACAGGCAATCTAATGTAAACACTGTATTTTCAGAGAAAATACAGTGTCTACATTGATTGATAGGAATACCTCCAGTGGCCGTCACTTAGACGGCCACCAGAGGGACTTCCTATCATGCAGGGCCCTAAAAAGGCCCTGTACACGTCAGACGTTTGAAAATACGTCTGACGTGTGCAGGAGAGAGAAGGCACTGTGTGCGCGCCTTCTCTCTCCAGCCTGTCAGAGAGGAGAGGGGGTGGGCAAAGACCGCGAGCTGAGCTGTCAGTCAGCTCAGCTCGTGGCCGCGCACACCGCGCGCATGCGCGGTAGTGCGCTCAGGACTTCAGCGGGCGGCATGAATGCCGCCCTCTGAAGTATGTGCGCATGTGCGGCGAAGCCGCGCATGTGCACAAGGGAGCAATGACGCTCCCAAATGGAAGCGTCTGATTGCTCCCTGCTCGTGCCTGCCTATTTTGTCATTTTGACGAAATAGGGTGCGCGGCTTCACGAGGCTCCCGGCGCTGGAACCAGGTGAGTAAAACTGCTTGGCTGGAGAGTCCCTTTAATCTCGGCTTGTATTTTTCTGCTGTAAAGCTTTGTCAGACAGGCAGTTACACTATAGGATGCTGGGGATGGGGGGGGGGGGGGGGGGGGTGTTGCTGTAGGGCGCTGTTATTCTCAGGGTCACTGCTTATTTCTGTGGGTTTTGCTGCTATGGAGCTCTGTGGTGCACATATGTAGTCAACATTGTTGTTCACAGCTTGGCTTTTCGTATGGTATGAATGATAATTGATTTTCATGCTAAGATCACTTGTATTATATGGTATTAGTACTGATGTCTATCAATTTGCTGTAACTGTTCCTTTCACATAATTGGTTTGTTGATACGTAGCCATATCATTTTTCTTTTCATGCCAAATTCAACTGGATGTGGGTTGTTCTCAACTACCTGCTACTTCATCCCTAGTCTGGCTTTACAGCAAATATTTGTATGTTTTCTTTATCTCCACAGTTTGTACAGTACACAGTATGATATATTGTATTGTCATTGGTAGTAATAGTATATGGTTTTATGTTACATTGTTCAGTTTTTCACCTAATCAGTACAAAGTACATGGTAGTACTACAAGGGACCAGTTTGCTTTTAGGTGTATATATAATTACCATTTGTCAGAAGCAAAAAGGTTTTGGGGACCGTGTTCATAATAACGAACAAAACCCCCCATCGACAACAAGTGACATTTACACTTACAGTGTCTCACTGTTCAATTTAGTATGTTTATTTGACAATTGCTGTAAGTAGCAATATCGATTGCTTAGGCATAGGGGTAGGCAACCTTTGGCACCACCGATGTTGTGGACATCATCTCCTTTGATTCTTTGCCAGCATTATGGCTGTAAGAGCATTATGGGAGATGTAGTCCAAAACATCTGGAGTGCCGAAGGTTGCCTACCCTTGGCTTAGGGGAATGAAGTATGCACAATACACAAAAACAATGTACAGGGAAAAAGTGGCACTAAGAACTATTATAAAGGACCAAGTAGTATTGAAGCAGCCCAGTGCGGCTTAAAAATCACCCAAGTGCTCAGTCACTAAAAATACTTCATACATATGTAGAAATTGGATTATAGATGAGGTGATTGTGCACACAGTGGTATAAGATGCTCTTAATCCTATATAGTGTAAACATAAGAAACCATCATAGGGCACTAAAAATTACAAAAAGTAAATTGGAGCACTCACAATCTTTAGAGTCCTTATAAGTCGGCTCTAAATTTTGTAGGCACTTCATCAATAGAATGTTGCAAAGGTATATTCCTTGTCCGATCCTCCAAAGTCAGCAGATCTCTTTAATTTGGAAATCAGGAACCAGGTGAGTATAGTTCAAAACTTTTATTGCAAAAGAACAAACACAACGCATTTCGACCATAAACATAGGTCTTTCTCAGGTGCATATAACAATACATGTGGACATATGACCTTATATACCCTAACAAATTAATCTAAATGATACAGGTGTGTTGATCACAGTAAAACCCACCCCTATCCAAATATAGACTGTGGCGAAACCAGCTTCGCCACTGTGAACTGGAGAGGCCTGGCTGCTAGCCTCCTGCCCTGCGACTACGGCCCATGGACATATTGCTCTATAAACACTATATTTGGGCATGTAATAATTTATATTGCTGCTACTGGCCCTTTAAAATCAGCAATGGACATATTGGGACTTTTGGGACTAATGTCCCTTTAAGACTGTGTAACATATCACAGTAATACTGTCTTAAATATTATGTAGGTATTTATGTGTTCAGTTAAACTGGGGATATGTAGAAATGTGTGTTTTATGTGTTAAATGTATCAGTAGGTAATTTTATGTCTTTTACTGTCTTTTTGCAACCATGTGGTCAATGGAGTCTGACTCTAGTCCTAGATAATTGGATTACTTCTCCAATTATCTCCAGGGCAGAAGGGAGGAAGCCGGGATGCATTGTGGGGGATGTTTTACTTCTGTTTGAGCCAGATTGTGCCATGCTGCAAGCCAGGGCCCAAAAGATACTTTTAGTAACTTTTAAACCCCTGGTCGGATTCATGCCATTTTTTAATATGTTGTTCCCCTGAATGGATTGATTGTGGATATGTATTTTTATGTGAATGTGATGTATGGTTTTAAAGTTATGAAAGTTGTGTAAAAGTATATTTTAAACTGTATGCATAATGGGATTATGTGTCACACTAAGGGGAGGGGATGTGTGGGAGGTAACATCTATGTCATTGGTTATTTTATGCCTCCCCCTGGGTGTGGCCTGTATGTGTGAGTTGGAAATAAAAGCCAGACTGGGTGTCCCAGTCTATAGTTCCTGCTTAACCCTCAAAATGAAGTGTCGTCTCGTTCTTGGGGGGGATTGGATTGTAAGCTGACTGCCAAGAGTGTAAGCCGATTGTATGCTTTTCTTGTTCAGCTGTTCCAGTGTTCGTGTGGTTCCAGTGGTGTCTGCAGTAGCTGCCTGTGCATCTGGAAAGGGGATTATCGCCTAAACTGGGTTTTATCCTCTTGTAAGTGAAACGGTCCGTTACAATTGGTGGCAAGCGGCGGGATCGTTCCTACAACCAGAGGGACAGCTACAGACAACACCATTCCTGGATTACAAAGTAAGGGCAACGCCAGTACTCGTACAGCGTCCCCACCAGCAGTCATGTTCTATCGATATGAAGGCGTAGAGTTTGCTACTGAGGTAATGAGGAGAATAGCCAAATATGGCCCGAATCCCCTGAAGGTGATTGTTGATGCAGCTATACAGCAACTGCTTGAAGAGAACCAGAGGTCACGTGATCTCGAGCACGATTTCATCCTGTTCATGGTGAGACGTGGTCAAGGAGATGAGGTAGCCGATATCCTCCTCCAACACAAACCAGAGAAACCCAAAGTAGAGGACTGCATGGAGTGGTACTGGAAAGGCCCCCAGCAGGCAGGTGGAGATGGGACCGAGGTCTCTCTACCGGCCCTACAGGGATGCTGGGCAGTCGGCCCAGATCCCCAGCGGCAGTGTGTACCCCAGGGAGCTGATGGTGTCGTCCATCCTCCCCAGCGGCAGGCTGAGTTACAGGGGGCAGAGGTAGTTGTTCCTGCCCCCCAGCAGCAAAGTGATATGCCAAGAAGGCAGTGTGAAGTGAAGGGAGAGGAGAACAGCGTCCTCCCTCCCCAGCGGCAGTGTGTACCCCAGGGAGCTGATGGTGTCGTCCATCCTCCCCAGCGGCCGTGTGTGTCCCAGGGAGCCGAAGGTGCAGTCCTTCCTCCCCAGCGGCAGGCTGAGTTACAAGGGGCAGAGGTAGTTGTTCCTGCCCCCCAGCAGCAAAGTGATATGCCAAGAAGGCAGTGTGAAGTGAAGGGAGAGGAGAGCAGCGTCCTCCCTCCCCAGCGGCAGTGTGTACCCCAGGGAGCTGATGGTGTCGTCCATCCTCCCCAGCGGCAGGCTGAGTTACAGGGGGCAGAGGTTGTTGTTCCTGCCCCCCAGCAGAAAAGTGATGTGCCAGGAAGGCAGTGTGAAGTAAAGGGAGAGGAGAGCAGCGTCCTCCCTCCCCAGCGGCAGTGTGTCTCTCCGGGAGCTGATGGTGTCGTCCATCCTCCCCAGCGGCAGTGTGTACCCCAGGGAGATGAAGGTGTCGTCCTTCCTCCCCAGCGGCAGGCTGAGTTACAGGGGGCAGAGGTTGTTGTTCCTGCCCCCCAGCAGCAAAGTGATATGCCAGGAAGGCAGTGTGAAGGGAAGGGAGAGGAAAGCAGTGTCCTCCCTCCCCAGCGGCAGTGTGTGTCTCAGGGAGCAGAAGGTGCAGTCCTTCCTCCCCAGCGGCAGTGTGTACCCCAGGGAGCTGATGGTGTCGTCCTTCCTCCCCAGCGGCAGTGTGTACCCCAAGGAGCAGAAGGTGCCATCCTTTCTCCCCAGCGGCAGTTTGCCATCCAGAGAGAGGAGCTTGTTACACCCTCTCTCCCACTGCAACCTAACCCACCAAGGGGAGATGTTAAGCCCCACAACTGTGCAGATGGGACCGTAGTCTCTGCACTTACAGCACAAGGGATAAGGACGGTCGGTCCTGTTCCCCAGCCTCAGTGTGATGTATCCAAAGGGGAGACAGTCGGTCTCCCCCTCCGGCAGTCGAGCTGTGCACCTAAAGGGGAGACAGTCAGTCTCCAACAACCCGGCGCCCACCAGACTACGCCCGTGGTAGTGCTGGCAACAGGACAGAGTACCGCTGGTCTCTTCCCCCTCAGCAACCCACCAAGGCAGCCTACCGGTCTCCCACACAGCAGTGGTGAGACACCAGAACCAGGACAAAATTCTTCCTCACCCAGATGTAGTAACCGGTTAGTGTGGGTGGGCTGCTCTGTTATTTCTGTTTTGTGGGTGGGTTGCTGGACTAACCAGGGCACTGACCGGCAGAAAGTCAGGTACCCTGTTAGTCTAATTGGCAAAGGGGAGAAATGTGGCGAAACCAGCTTCGCCACTGTGAACTGGAGAGGCCTGGCTGCTAGCCTCCTGCCCTGCGACTACGGCCCATGGACATATTGCTCTATAAACACTATATTTGGGCATGTAATAATTTATATTGCTGCTACTGGCCCTTTAAAATCAGCGATGGACATATTGGGACTTTTGGGACTAATGTCCCTTTAAGACTGTGTAACATATCACAGTAATACTGTCTTAAATATTATGTAGGTATTTATGTGTTCAGTTAAACTGGGGATATGTAGAAATGTGTGTTTTATGTGTTAAATGTATCAGTAGGTAATTTTATGTCTTTTACTGTCTTTTTGCAACCATGTGGTTAATGGAGTCTGACTCTAGTCCTAGATAATTGGATTACTTCTCCAATTATCTCCAGGGCAGAAGGGAGGAAGCCGGGATGCATTGTGGGGGATGTTTTACTTCTGTTTGAGCCAGATTGTGCCATGCTGCAAGCCAGGGCCCAAAAGATACTTTTAGTAACTTTTAAACCCCTGGTCGGATTCATGCCATTTTTTAATATGTTGTTCCCCTGAATGGATTGATTGTGGATATGTATTTTTATGTGAATGTGATGTATGGTTTTAAAGTTATGAAAGTTGTGTAAAAGTATATTTTAAACTGTATGCATAATGGGATTATGTGTCACACTAAGGGGAGGGGATGTGTGGGAGGTAACATCTATGTCATTGGTTATTTTATGCCTCCCCCTGGGTGTGGCCTGTATGTGTGAGTTGGAAATAAAAGCCAGACTGGGTGTCCCAGTCTATAGTTCCTGCTTAACCCTCAAAATGAAGTGTCGTCTCGTTCTTGGGGGGGATTGGATTGTAAGCTGACTGCCAAGAGTGTAAGCCGATTGTATGCTTTTCTTGTTCAGCTGTTCCAGTTCGGAGTGTTATTTCGTATCCAGATCGGGAGTGTGGTGTTCTGCAGTAGCTGTGCCTTTCTGAGAAAAGGGGATTATCGCCTAAACGCATTTTTCCCCTTTTATGCTGAAACGGTCCGTTACATAGACTATTCATTAAAATTTCCCGACCCAACAAACATGTCAGATCAAAGATATAAATGGAGTGCAAAAGTGAATAATAGTACAGTGGAACCTCGGAACTCAAACTTAATCCATTCCAGAAGGCTGTTCGAGTTCGGATGTGTTCAAGAACTGAATCAACATTTCCCATAGGAATTAATATAAATTTGTTTAATCTGTTCCAGACCCCCAAAATTACATGAATGGGGATAGGTAACTGTTCTTCTGGCATTACACACAAAAGCATATACAATGGCTGTATCAGGTTAAAAATATCTAATACCCCTCTTTCCTCCGCTTGTATCCTAATGTCCATAGTCCCTCTTCCCTTACTCGTGTCCCTTTGTCCTCTGGTATCCTTCTTCTCATATTTTCCTCTTTCTCCTTGCATAATAATTATGTCAATATCCCATCACCCTTAATTTGTGTCCCTCTGCCCTCTGGTTTTCCTCTCCCTATATTCCCCTCTATCCCTTTACCTAGTCCATCTGCCCATATTTCCTCATAGCACACTTGTATCCCATGCTTCCCCACACTTCCCTCTGTGAATGCCGGGTGATGTGTTCGGGTACTGAGGATCGTTCGCGCACGAGACATTTTTTACGAGAAAGTATAGTTCGACTTCTGAATTGAACGGGAACGTTTGAGTTCCGAGGTTCCACTGTAGTCACAAACCCATTGTGCACATGAAGTGTAAATATACATATAGATACTTAAAATTGCTCAAGTGGGATTTCATGTAAGTTCATAAAAGAGAGAGAAAAAAGAACAAACAATAGTGTAGTGTTTACAACATGTCTAAAAAATCTTAAAAAGTGTTATAACTATTTATTTATACAAAAAAGAAAATAAGTTAAAAGCAGCAAATGTGCAGCGGCATACAAGATGAAGATAAGTGAGCATATGAGGCTCAGAGACACCGCTACTCACAAAAGCCGATATGATAACCAAATGCAGGAGGATATTCACCAGCATTGCAGATGCCCAGAAGATCTCTGTACACCAAGTTGTTTCCAGATATGAAGACCCTGCAGCTCTGTACTTGTCTCGATATCCTCTCTGTGGCTCTGTGTTCGGTGAAACAGCATCACAATTAATAAAACAGTCTACAATAAAACATTTGCGGGATTCAAGCTTCGCGCACAGCTTGATGTTAGTGCGTCGTGTGTCTACGTGTTTTGCCTTCCAACTTCGTCAGGACGTTAGGTGGGTATCCGCCATTATTGAATTGGGCATAATTTAGGGGATAAATGTGTCCACCCCTTTTAATTTTATTGGACACACTTAGAGTCTCTAATTTGCATCCAGCGTGCCCCACGCATTCCATGGGCCGTAACAACTCACAGTTAAAAAGCTTATTAAGAAATACAGACTACTCAATAACAACAACCTTGAGAATATACAATTGATAAAACTTACAAAACTTAAAATGGGAACATTATATACATAGATATTGAACAATTAAATATATAAAATTGTAGGCTAGAAGAAAAAGAGATAATATGATTAGAGATATGATAGAGCATATAATCCATATAATAAAACATATGTTTAATAACAGAGGCGGCTCTCTAATTAGGCGATTTAGGCGGCCGCCTAAGGCCTCGCGCTTATGGGGGCCTCGCGGCCGCCTAAATCGCCTTAGGGCAGTGTGACAGGTCGGGTCCTCGGTCAGAGACCGAGGACCCGACACAGGAGGGTGCCCGGCGGCTTGCCCTTAATGCTGCCGGGTGCAAGGCCCCTCCTATGCCTGCCCGGGAGAGCCAGCCTGTCTGCAGCTCCACCGAGCGCAGAGCTGCAGACTGAGTGGCTCTCGCGATCTCAGCCAATCAGAGCGTTGCCGCGGGTTACCACGGCAACGCTCTGACTGGCTGAGATCGCGAGACTAAACTTACCACGTGGTCTGCATCTCTGCACCCGGCGGAGCTGCAGACCGTAAAGGGAGCCCACCGGACCACCAGGGAAACACCCTGGCCGCCCACTGGACCACCAGGGATCCTAAGGTATGCCTCCGCTCCCCACCCTGCCCTCCTACCACCCTCTGTCCCAGCCCCCACACCACCATTGCCCCAGCCACCCCACCACCATTGCCCCAGCCACCCCACCACCATTGCCCCAGCCACCCCACCACCACTGCCCCAGCCACCCCACCACCATTGCCCCAGCCACCCTCTGCCCCAGCAAGCCCACCACCACTGCCACCCCAACCACCACTGCCCCAGCCACCCACTGCCCCAGCCACCCCACCACCACTGCCCCAGCCACCCTCTGCCCCAGCCACCCCACCACCAATGACCCAGCCACCCCATCACCACTGCCCCAGCCACCCCACCACCACTGCCCCAGCCACCCTCTGCCCCAGCCAGCCCACCACCACTGCCACCCCACCACCACTGTCCCAGCCACCCTCTGCCCCAGCCACCCCACCACCACTGCCCCAGCCACCCCACCACCCTCTGCCCCAGCCACCCCGCCACCCTCTGCCCCAGCCATCCCACCACCCTCTGCCCCAGCCACCCCACCACCCTCTGCCCCAGCCACCCTCAGCCACCCTACCACCACTGCCCCAGCCACCCCACCACTACCCTGTCACTGTCCTCCTACCATCCCCTGCCCTGTCATAGTCCCACCTACCGCCCCAGCCACCCTCTGCCCTCTTACCACCCCAGCCCCCCCACCACCCTCTGCCCCAGCCACCCCAGCCACCCACTGCCCCAGCCACCCACTGCCCAAGCCACCCCAGCCACCCACTGCCCCAGCCACCCCACCACCACTGCCCCAGCCACCCCACCACCACTGCCCCAGCCACCCTACCACCACTGCCCCAGCCACCCTCTGCCCTCCTACTACCCTGTCACTGTCCTCCTAGCACCCCCTGCCCTGTCATAGCCCCCCTACCATCCCAGCCACCCTCTGTCCTCCTACCAACCCTTGGCCCAGCCACCCTCTGCCCTCTTACCACCCCCTGCCCCAGCCACCCTACCACCCTCTGCCGTCCTACTATCCTATGCCCCCTACCATCCCCTGCCCTGTCACAGCCACCATACCAACCTCTGCTCCCTACTACCTGTACCCTGTCACTGCCCTCCTACCACCCCCTGCCCAAGCCACCCTCTGCCCTCCTACCTCCCCACTACCCTGTCACTGTCCTCCTACCACCCTCTGCCCCAGCCACCCTCTGCCCTCCTACCACCCCACTACCCTGTCACTGTGTGGTGGAATCTCGGTAAAAATAAATTTAGTAGGCCGAGATTACCACGTGGCATGTGTACGTGCATATGCTGACGTATCGATCAGTTGGTTGCACGAGGCAAGATACGATCAGTAGTGTACGGAGCATGTGCAAGAATACAGGATATAGTATTCCCCTCCTCCATTGTGCTGGACAAGCCATGCGGTCAAACAGGAAGTTAATTCTTATTTGTGTTGATTGGTTAAGAGAATGTGCGGGTGGAGCTTAATATGGGAGGAGTTATATGCCTATATAAGGAGCCTGCACTATTGTCCGGGGCTCAGAACTTGTGGTATTTTGGTGACGCTAGTCCCTCTGAGTCCCGATCGGTGATCCAATAAAGAATCTCTTCCTTCCTGAAGAAACCTGTGTCCATCTCTCTGTGCTTGGCTTCCGTCAGTTTCTCCGGTATCATTTGGTGCATTGGCCGGGAAGCTCATCGTTCAACGGTAGCTGAGAGGCAGAGGCGTGAGACGGTCTATCTTTGCCCACGTTCTCTACGGCTGCACCCCTGAACTTCTGCGTGGACCTCCCTTCGTCTCGGCGCCACTGGGCCGTTGTCCAGGAGATCATCGGCCTCTACGTGAGAAGTGCTGGGGTGTCCCCGTCGATGAGTGTGAACTCAGGTTCAGGAACGAGGAGGTAAGACAACTGCTGTTTTAGACGGCAGGACCCACTAGGGGTATACCGATTGTGCGGTAGGCCCAAAGGGGTTTTGAATCTGTGTATCTGCCCCCTCTGTCGGAGGGAAGGAGCGAAGGCGCACCGCTCGATCGAATGCTCTTTAGTCAGACCGTTTGATTCTGTTAGTCAGGCGGGGCTCTGGTGTAAATAGCCCTAGCCGGACACCGGTGTCTTGTCTAGACTAGCGTTCTAGGGTGTACATTTTGTGCGCTAGGTCGGAGAGACCGGGAGACTAAGCGGCGTCTGTGTAAATTCGGTTCGCTAGTTCTCATCCTATCTGGGCTAAGTGGGAAGGCGTGTAAATTTGGAACCCACTAGACTTTTGATAGTGCGACTAAGAGGCGTCTGTGTAAATTCGGTCCTCTAGCTCGCTATATATGTGGTGATTGGGCAGTGTGGCTAACCAAAACGGGTGTATATAGTTTTAGGTAGTCCATTCAAGGTACTGGCCAATAGTTTAGTTGGGAATTGTAAATGTGTTAACGATTGTTTTAGTAAAGTGTATATCTTGTTAGATAGCGCGAGCTCAGCCGTCTAGCGAGAGTGTTAATAGTGTGTTGCTGTATTATAGTGCACGGTACCATAACCCTGTATATTTACTGACACTGTATATAAGTACTAATCATTGTCGTCAATTGCATGTTTTAACACCATAACCACTAATAATTGTATTGTGACCTTAACTTGTGCTTTGACCTATGCTAACCGTACTGTAACCGCTATTTGTAAAAGACGATGTTACTGGGGTGTGTTATAGACGGGTAATTCGTATATAGAGAATTATAGCGTGGGTGACTGTATAGTTACGCCAAAGGGCATAATATTGATTATATAGTGACTGGTGTAACAGCTGTGTGTGTACGGGAATTCCCTGAGTGTTTATTGTTATTGTGTACGTTTCACTTGGTAACTGTACCACGTGGTGCTGTTGCCAGAGGAAACGGGTGTGACTGTTGAATAGTACGCGTGTATAGTATTCGTTGTCGACGACGTTCCATTGTTAAGTATGGGTGCGTCGCAGTCAACGATTCCGGATCCCTTAGGTTGTATGGTGAAGAATTTTAAAAAGGGATTCAAAACTTGTGATTTTGGGGTTAAGATGTCTCCTGTACGTTTAGTTACTTTGTGCACTAGGGAGTGGCCTACTTTGGTTGCGGCATGGCCGCCACGTGGCAGTTTGGATCCAACTCTGGTACAGCGCTTACACGTGGCTGTATCAGGTAGGCCTGAACTTTACGGCCAGTTTCCTTATATTGACTGTTGGAGACAGGCCGTAAATGACTCGCCAAAATGGCTCCAGACATGCCACGAGGAGCAGTGTCGCCTCATGGTAGCTAGGACTTGTTCGTCCACTAGGACCGGTGTTAGGCCCATTTTGGACACGCCCCCTGAGTCCGAGATCCCTTTGCCGCCCCCTTACTTTCCGTTAAGAGGAAGTGACGCAAACGCAGGAAGTCCTGCACCCCTCCCCTCATTACCCTCATCCACTTCCACTTCCTCCTCCAGTACAGGATCCACCCCCCCTCGTACTAAATCTCCCCTTCCGGAACCAGAACCCACCCCCATTAGAAACGAATATCCTGATTTGGCGCCACTTCAGACTTCCGGTCAAGCTTCATCTAGCTCGACTCGAAGTGTTTTATTTACAACCTTTTCCCAAAACCAACCTCCCACATCCCCATACCCTATCTCTCCCCGACCGGAACCCATGACTGACGCCTCTCTACGTAGCCCCATCCAAACCCGACAGTTGACTGGTGCCCAACAATTAAAGCACTATCAGATGCCTCTTCGTCTGAATCCCGGGTCAGCTTATATCGATGCCGCAGGTCAAATGGCACATGCTGACCCAGTCTTCGTATATGTCCCATTTACCACAACCGATCTTTTAAACTGGAAGACCCATAATTCCTCGTATACTGAGAAACCACAAGCTATGACTGATCTGTTCACCTCAATAGTACAGACGCATAATCCGACATGGGCTGATTGCCAGCAGTTACTAATGACTTTATTTAACAATGAGGAAAGGACAAGAATAAATCAAGCAGCCATAAAAGCACTAGAGGATAGAGCCCGTGCTTTGAACCAAGCCAATCCAGCAGCATGGGCCGCAACACATTATCCCAACACTGATCCCGATTGGAACGTAAATGGTGCTGACATGGTTCAACTCAGAGCCTATAGAGACGCTATAATTGCTGGCATGAAAGCAGGAGGAAAGAAAGCCATTAACATGTCGAAAACAGTTGAGGTGATCCAGAAAAGTGACGAAGCGCCCAGTGTCTTTTATGACCGATTATTGGAGGCATACCGCTTGTATACCCCCTTTAATCCGGAAGACGCAGACAATTCCCGAATGGTTAACTCCGCCTTTGTCAGCCAAGCTTACGGAGATATTAAGCGCAAGCTACAAAAGTTAGAAGGGTTTGCAGGTATGTCCATCACCCAACTAATGGAGGTAGCAAATAAGGTTTATATGAATAGGGATACAGAAAGTAAGAAAGAGGAAGAGCGCAAGATGCGTAAAAAGGCTGATATGCTAGCGGTAGCGATCGCAGGCGTAGATAGACGGGGTCCAGATAGAGGCGATAGAAGATGGAGTAAGGAGCCTTTGAGTAGGAATCAATGTGCGTATTGCAAGGAAGAAGGGCATTGGAGGAACGAATGTCCACAAAGAGAGCAGTACGAGAGAGACCAACCCAGGGCAGGCTACGGAAACTTTAGAGGTAGAGCGAGAGGTAGAGGAGGCCCCGGAGGGAGTAATGGTTATAGAGGGAGTAATGGGAACAGAGGAAGTGTTAGGGAAGACAGGTATATTCCAGCAGCGCAAAGGTCCCGCGATAGAGAAGGTAGGGACTTTGTAGGATTGGCTGACACGGTCATGGAGGACTATTGATACCGACCGGGCTCCATCCCCCTTGGTCGAGCGGAGCCTATGGTCGATGTATCAATAGGGGGAAAAAGGAGTGCGTTCATGATCGACACTGGTGCTGAACATTCAGTGGTGACTAATCTAGTTGCTCCTCCATCTGGAAGGACTATTACTGTGATAGGAGCAACTGGAAGAAGTGCTGAAAAACCGGTTCTTAAAAGTCGACTCTGTACATTGGGAGGCCACGTAGTAAAACACCAATTCCTTTATATGCCTGAATGTCCAGTCCAATTGCTGGGACGTGATATGCTATCAAAATTACAAGCGCAGATTACGTTCCTACCAAATGGAACAACATCCTTAAAGTTTAATGGACCTTCAGGTATTATGACTTTATCCGTACCAAAGGAAGAAGAGTGGCGACTTTATACAGTGTTGACTAGCCAAAACCCTAGGAGTGATGAGACATTGTTTAACATACCAGGAGTTTGGGCAGAGAACAACCCACCAGGACTGGCCCGCAATATTCCACCTATAAAAATTGAACTGAAACTTGGGGTTTATCCAGTGAGCCTAAGACAATACCACATCCCGCAGAAGGCTAAGAAGAACATTCAATCCTATCTGGATAAGTTCATACGGTATGGTATCCTAAAATTCTGTACTTCCCCCTGGAACACCCCATTGCTGCCTGTTCAAAAGCCCGGTACAGATGAGTATCGACCTGTGCAGGACTTGAGAGCAGTCAATGATGCGGTTGTTAGTATACATCCAGTTGTACCCAATCCATATAACCTGCTTGCTTTAATTCCGGGCGGGGCTACTTACTTCACAGTCTTAGACCTCAAAGATGCCTTCTTTTGCCTCCGAATTGCCGCAGAAAGTCAATGTATTTTCGCTTTCCAATGGGAGAACGCTGTAACGGGCTCAAAACGCCAAATGACTTGGACAAGACTGCCCCAAGGGTTTAAAAATTCACCTACCCTATTTGGTTCAGCTCTAAGTCAAGATCTACTGGATTTCGAGTCCATCCCAGGAGAGTGTGTATTGTTACAGTATGTAGATGACTTGTTGATAGCAGCAGTTACAAAAGAAAAATGTCAGCAAGCAACGCACGATCTACTGCACATTCTCTGGAAGGCAGGATACAAGGTGTCTAGAAAGAAGGCTCAGTTGTGTTTGCCAACCGTCAAGTATCTGGGATTCCATATCTCTGAAGGTCAAAGGATTATGGGGCCAGAGAGAAAAGAAGCTGTCTGCCAAATACCAATACCCAAGAATAGAAGACAAGTGCGAGAATTCTTGGGGGCAGCAGGCTTCTGTAGGATATGGATTCCCAGCTATGCGATACTGGCAAAACCTCTGTACGCAGCCATCAAAGGTACAGAGCACGACCCCTTCTTATGGACCCAAGAACAGCAAACGGCATTTGAAGATGTGAAGAAGGCTTTGATGAGTGCCCCAGCATTAGGTCTACCTGATCACACACGACCATTCTACCTATATGTACATGAGCAAAGAAGAATGGCTGTGGGAGTATTGACACAGTACTTGGGATCATGGCAAAGACCTGTTGCCTACATGTCTAAGCAACTGGATGCAGTGGCCAGCGGACTTCCACCTTGTCTAAGAGCCGTAGCTGCAGCCGCCCTGCTAGTAGCTGAAGCCGATAAACTCACTCTGGGTCAAGAACTTTATGTACGAGTCCCACATGCAGTACAGACGTTGTTGGATTACAAAGGAAATCATTGGTTTAGTAACAGCCGTATGACCAAGTATCAAGCAATGTTGTGTGAAAACCCAAGAGTGCATTTAGAGACTGTAAACACCTTAAATCCAGCTACCCTTTTGCCACAACCTACTGAAAGTCAACATGATTGTTTGGAAGTAATGGATGAAGTATTTTCAAGTAGACCAGATCTTCGTGATTTTCCCATCCAGAACCCCGATGTTCAATATTACACCGACGGCAGTAGTTATGTGAAAGAAGGGATCCGCTATGCAGGATATGCAGTAACAACAATAGACAAGGTGATAGAAGCTCGGCCACTGGCAAAAGGAACATCAGCACAAAAGGCAGAATTGATAGCACTAACACGAGCGTTACAATTGGCTGAAGGTTTAAGAGTAAATATCTATACGGACTCTAAGTATGCGTTTTTAACCACTCATGCCCACGGAGCTTTGTATAAAGAAAGAGGACTACTGAATTCAGAAGGCAAAGAAATCAAGTACGCAGCTGAAATCCTACAACTATTGGAAGCAGTGTGGGAGCCGAAAGAAGTCGGTATTATACATTGTCGAGCGCATCTGAGAGGAGATGGTGATGTAACCAAAGGAAATCGGATGGCAGATAGTGCAGCTAAGCGTGCTGCTGAATCAGGAAGACAGGAGTATGTGGGGCATATAGCTGCTCTAATACCAACCCCACTGTCTCAATGGACTCCAGTTTATACAACTCAAGAAGAGGAGTGGTTAAAGACTGAACCGGGAAAGTATTTGGAGAACAAGTGGTATCAGCTAGAAGATGGAAGAATAGTCATACCAGCATCACTAGCAGTAGAAATTGTCCAGAACTATCATAACGGGACACATTCTGGGAGAGACAGTACAGAAGAATCTCTCAGGAAACATTTCTACATACCAAGATTGTCCAACTTGACTCAGGCCATTGTACGTAGATGTGTAACGTGTGCTAAAAATAATGCAAGACAAGGACCAGTAAAGCCACCAGGAGTCCAGTTTATGGGGGGACTCCCCATGTCCGATCTACAAATAGACTTTACAGTGATGCCTAAATCGGGTGGACATCGTTACCTGTTGGTAATTGTGTGCACCTATTCAGGCTGGGTAGAAGCATGTCCTACTCGTACAGAGAAAGCAGGAGAAGTTGTGAGATTCCTGCTACGAGAAATAATACCCCGATATGGACTACCCTGTTCTATAGGATCGGACAATGGTCCAGCTTTTGTTCACCAGTGCCTACAACAACTGACTCATATGCTTGGTAAAGAGTGGAGGCTTCATACTGCATATAGACCCCAGAGTTCTGGTAAGGTAGAGAGAATGAATAGAACTATTAAGAACCAGTTGGCTAAAATGTGTCAGGAAACCCAACTTAAGTGGAACGTTCTCTTACCCATAGCTCTATTGCGAATCCGCAGTACCCCTACCAGAAGGATGGGCCTCTCTCCTTTTGAAATTATGTATGGGCGACCACCTCCCGTACTTGGTAACTTAAGGGGGGATTTGAGTCAGTTGGGAGAAGGAATTACCCGGCAGCAGGTTGTAGAGTTGGGTAAGACTATGGAGGAGGTACAGAAATGGGTACAAGATAGATTACCTGTGAATATTTATCCCCCTGTTCATAGTTATCATCCAGGAGACCAAGTGTGGATTAAAGAGTGGAATAATGTACCGTTAGGGCCCAAGTGGAGAGGTCCTTATGTTGTTCTTTTGTCTACCCCTACAGCGATTAAAGTGGCCGAAGTGACTCCATGGATACATCACTCCAGGGTTAAACCAGCAGCAGTCGATTCTTGGCAAGTTACAGCAGATCCAGAGAATCCCTGCAAGATCCGGTTGAAACGCACTACTCAGTCGGAGTAACGAGGAATCGTGTGGATTACAAATTTTATTGTTACAGGTGTGAGTGAGAAGGCCATAATAAAGCCTGTCCGCTTACCAACACATAGTGTATAAGCCAGGAAAGTCTCGAAGGGACACCTAAGAAGACGAGCAGAACTCCATTCCCTGCAGCCCTCACATCCTGGAAGCTGAGGTTCCATCGCACGGACAAAGACTGAGGATGACGGCGAAAGATGTGCTTTTGATTGTGTTTATTTACATGTGTTTTTATATTCAGGAAGGTAGAGGTACCGACACTCCTAGCTGTGAGGTATGCATTAAGACTACGAGAACAGGTAACCATATTTCCCAAACCCTAATTTGGCATTCACAGTACGAATGTAAAGGAGAGGTATCAAGATGTAGATACCTAAATATAGACTATAGTGTGTGCCATTTAGGAGTAGGAGAACCTAAGTGCTTCAGTCCA